>NC_139020.1:58128051-58398575 GCF_964662115.1 Mustela nivalis
AACCAAATGCAAAAGAGCTTGGAATCTTTTAACATTGACTTACAACCTCGAACAGGATGCACTAGAGGGTCAGTTTAATTCCCACAGGAAATACCTCCTGGTCATTATTGCTGAGGACAAGGACGTCGAGTGGGTAAGTATGAGTTAGTCATTTTTCCCAAAGTAGTGGTGGCGTGATTTAAACTGGAGGTCAGAGTTTGAGAGCCCCTGGGGCCTGCTAAATGGGACAGGCATAGTTTAGAGGAGAAGTATGTTCCACCGTGGGAAACACCAATGAGGTCTCAGCTCTGGTAGCTACCTCTCCTTTTCAATGCACAGGGATTGCTGAGTATAAAGAAGGGAAGAAAGGAACAGACAACTTTCAGAGTACTTCTATTTGAATAATGCTTAAGAGTTTTACAATCATTTTTTTTTAATTACAAGAGCAATAAAACCATATGATAAGAGGTGAACACACCTGTCCCTACTCTTACTTTTCTAATATCTGGTTGAATCATTTGGGTTTATCTTTTCTGGCCCCCCCCCTCTCTTTTTTAAAAGATTTCATTTATTTATTTGAGAGAGAGGGAGAGAGCACAAGCAGGGGGGCCAGAGGAAGAGGGAGAAGCAGACTCCCTGCTGAACAGAGAGACTGGTGTGGGGCTTGATCTGATCCCAGGACTGAGCAAAAGGCAGATGCTTAACTGACTGAACCACCCAGGCGCCCAGACCTCTTTTCATGTTAAGAAAGTTGTATGTATGGGTTTGCATTCATTTTTATATTTTACATTGGACTATACAACCAATCTTTTTAATGGTTGTGGATTTCCTCTAAAGGATGGTCTATAATGAAATTATATACTTTCTTACTATTGGACACTTGGACTCTTTTTTTTTTTGCTCCCTTTTTTATTATTAACATTAAATGTATTATTTGTTTTAGGGGTATAGGTCTGTGATTCATCAGTCTTACACAATTCACAGCACTCACCATAGCACATACCTGGACTCTTTTTAATGTTTTGCCATTAGAAATGGTGGTGCACTGGACAGTTTGTGCATATGTCTACTTTATTACTTAGGATTACTCTTTTTGGGTTGATTCTTGGAAGCAAATTCATAAAGTCAAAGTATATGAACATTTTTATAACTTTTACTTTCCTTTTACTCAACTACCAGCAAAATATAAGAAAACAAGTATCAGCTATTTCAAAGGAAACAAATCTTACCATGGAATAAATATTGTTAATTTTAAAAAGTCAGTGTTAATACTTCATTGTTGTCTAACTTGGTGCTTCTTATTTTCTCCCTTTTCTGGGTATTGTCTTTCTCCTGAACTGGCTGTTTTTTAAATTTGCCTATTGGAATCATAGTGTTTTCCTTATCAGTTTGTATACATCTTTATCCCCACATGAAGATATTGATTGTATTACAAGTAATTCCTAAAAATACTTTTTCATTGTGTATGGTTACCCTTTGGCTCTATTTTTAAATTTGGTCTTTATCATAGGAAGTAGCCTGCAAGAGTTAACATTTTCTAAATGGAGACACAAAGATTTATCAGGAGGTCATTTTTAAACCCAGAGATATGCTTTAGGTAACACAGTCATATAAAGTGTGCACCTCCCCTCCCACACTCACTTCTCCATTGACGCTACATTTTGAGCAACCGAAGGTAGCCTGGTCTACTCATTGTTTCCCAAAAGTCTTGGTCTCTTGTGTCCCCTACTCCAAACATCCTCTTCCCTTCTCCACCAAGACTTTGTTTATGTTCACCAGCAGTTGTTTCTGTTTTGAATTCCTTTAGTTTTAGTTGGCATGATCCACAGTATGTCTCAAATGGCTATTGGACTGCCTCCTGATCTGTTTTGCCTCCTTAACTAGAACAGAAGCTCTTGAGAATTGAAGTCATCACTTATCACCTGTTTATATCTTTGTTACTTGTTTATATCTTCCACGGTGCAGGGCAGCCTAAAAAATGAGTATGCTGGGGCACCTGGGTGGCTCAGTGGGTTAAAGCCTCTGCCTTCAGCTTGGGTCATGATCCCAGAGTCCTGGGATCGGGCCCCATATCTGGCTCTCTCCTCAGTGGGGAGCCTGCTTCCTCCTCTCTCTGCCTGCCTCTCTGCCTCCCTGTGATCTCTGTCTGTCAAATCAATGAATAAAATCTTTAAAAAAAAATGAGTATGCTGCACGTGGGATTAAGTAGCAGAATAAAGAGAGGAAGCCAGGAGTCAATTTCAGAAATCTCGATAAAGGAATCTTATTTTAGAGTTAGTTTTCCAAATTAGAATTCAGAGATTAGTGTCATTAGAAGAATCAGTGGGTTAGTGGAAGTGATTATATAGCACATAATGGCTAGTAGAAAGGGGTATAATTCACACTGTCACACCAAAGGGGACCTGAAATTTTGGCTTCAGCCTGAATCTCCAGGAACAGGTGTGATCCAGATCATGTTGAGGAAACTGAGGCAGCTTACCAGATTTTCACTGAGTCTCATTCTAGGTGTCAGGATAGATGTCCATTTCCTCCTTAATACTATCAAGGAATCCTGTAGGCTGTTGAATCTGGAGGTTGAGATAGCAGATAGGAGTCAAATTCTAAGACTATTATAATAGGTTAGAGTTATAAAGCAGGGCTGTGTCAAATCTGGTCTATGGAGCAAGGGACTGAGGATGAGGACTTCTACAACAGCAGCACTGCTTTATTCCCATCCTGGGGACCAAAACACTTTGTAAGGAGCTAATGGATGTGGCAACAGGCCTTTTTGCTATGTGAAGGTAAAGCTACAGTTCTGGGGTGCTGGTGGGAGGAGGGGTTGGGGGATCATGAAGGGAGCTGGCCCGGAAACAGAGCCAGGATCTAACATCAAGAAGAAAAAGTATTTACTAAATAACACAATTTGACAGTTATTCTATATTATATAGGCTCAGTAGTTGACGCTTCTACCATTTAATGGACCTTTACTTCCACACTAGTTTCTCTATCTTAACAGCCTCATGCCATCAGGTTTTCTTTCATTTTGAAAAAGCAGCACTTCAAGGAATATGTACAGGGAGAACATTAGGTTCCCTGCTCCCTCATTATTTAAAATACGCTATTAAGCTGACTCTTAAAAGCTTGGCAGCCTGCTCAGGCTAAGGAGAAAGAGAGGCTACCCAGTGGCCCCTAGGAACCATCTAATATTTTATCTTAAATGTTCTCCTCATCTTCTTCATTTTTTATAAATTGTAATTTACTTTTGTTCCTTCCTAGTCTTCAACAGCAACTGTGTTTGGGAGAATTAGAGGAGGTACCTATATCTGTATTAAAAAAAAATAATAAGTATCTGGAGAGCACAAGGAATTTGGAGAAATAGTTTACAATGTGAGGAAGGAGTTAGCAGAAAATAATAGAAATTATGTGTATGGATTGCTTGTTATGTGCCAAACACTTGGCAGTGTACTTTCCATTTCTTTAATCTGCACGGCAGCACTATACAAGGGAAGTATGGTTCTTGTCTCTGTTTTGTGGATGCTTAAAGAGGTTAAGAAATCTGTCCAAGGTCACATGGCTAAGAAGTGATGGAACCAGGAAGGAAACAGGAGTTTTATGTCAGAGCAAATACTCTCAGCCTGTATGTTATTGGGTCAGTAGTTCCAGGCAACAAGGAACCACCAGGGAAGTTTAAGGAACAGCTTCCCCAGAAAGACTCCAAAATGTTTAGGGAGGAAGTGAACCTCTTGCTTTTATGCTGGATGGGAATTGGATATTAAAGAAAAGTGTTGGCCTCTTGAAGATGAGACAGACATGAGAGAATCGGCCTTCAACTTTCTCCCCAGAACCTGTAACCACCTTCTCTGCAACATACACTTGTTGAGAGATTCAGGGGAGAAGGAACACGTGTTCTCAGAATTTTATGCCTAGTGCTAATAGAGCAAATGGACTTGATGTGAAACACATTTTTAGCAACCAAATACCCAATTTTCTGGATTGTGTATTTGTAGAAGATATCTCTCAGATTCTGGGTATTCTAATCAACATCCCCTGGAGTAATATGATCAGCTTGGCACAAACTAAAATTACAAATAAATTCTCTACCTCGTCTGGATCTCCCCAGGATTCAGTCTACAAGCAAGCTGGTGTAGAGGTAGTCGGGTACTTCCCATCCTATTTCTCTGTGCCCCACTTTCAATTCCAGGGCTCCATAATGTTTCAGAACTTGGGATCTTGTTGCCAAGTTGGCCCAAGGTTTTGAAGATTCTAAGATTCTTAAGTGACCTGTCCAAGTTCACAGGGGACTATGAAATGAACCAATATTTATGTTTCTTTTCTGGGTTAGCCTGGGGCAGATTAGATTAGTACATTCATCACTGAGCTCCTGCTTTGTGACAGGCTTTGTGAATAGTTGAGCAAACTGCCTCCGTTTGGAAGATCTCAGATGCATAGTTGAGGTAGCAATGAAGGCTTCAGACAAGTCAAAACTTCAGCCCAGGGCAGAGAAGTGGGAGGGGCTCATGTACATGACAACCCTAGTGACTAGCTACTCAACTAGGTCCTCAACAGTGCATGGGGCTCATGTGATTCAAAATAAATGTTCTGGTATCTTCTGACCTTTGTTTTTCTTTGTCATTTATATGATATTTACCCAAAAATATAAATACAATTTCTACTTACCCTGGACTAAGACAGACAGTGTTCATATCGATATTTACAAAATGATTAGCAGGTAAATTCCTTCAGTTTAAGAGAAACACACTGATAATTTTTATACATTCCAGACTCTCTTTTCCCCAAAATAAAACTTTTAAAAAGACTGCTTTAAATTTACCTCAATATTTGTATCAAATTGAAGGTCTTCTTTACGGAGTTTGCTTGCTGGTTCAAGAAAAACTGTGTTAGTTCAAGCACTGGAATAAAGCACTGTTTCTATTAGTTCAACTCTCACATTAGACCAGGTTCAAGTCATTCACACTCAGGGCCTCTGATCTGAAATTGGTGGTAGTCTCAATTGGTGGGAAGAAGGGTCATATTTTTTTTAAAAAGGCTTAAAAGTCTTTTATTGTAAAGAGTATGTAACAAATGTGCAGGAAGTTTGTAAAGAGAGAAATGATCTATTGTCCCATCATCTCCAAAGATTTAAGATTTGTTGAGAATGAATGCAGGCTGTGGGTAATTGGAAGAGTCAGACAGTACCACAGTATTTCCATTATTACTGCTATATAAAATATGTTAATTTGAGGGAAGAGCTAAAAATTGTCTCATTGGGGGGCTTGGGGTGGTTCAGTCAATTGAACGTCTGAATCTTTGTTTCAGCTCAGGTCATGATCTCAGGGTGGTAAGATTGAGCCTTGAGCTGGGCTCTGCTCTCCGTGGGGAGTCTGAGATTTTCTCTCTCCCACCTCTCCTGCTCCTCTCTCCACCCCATCCCACCCACTGTGCTCTCTCTAAAGTAAATAAATAAAATCTTAAAAAATAAAAATTCCCCCATTAATAATTTTTCCCATAGTATTTTGATAATTATGCATGTTTATTCTTATAGATGAAGTATAGAATAATTTTTACTATAACATGGATATTGTCAATCTGGATTCCCCCATCAGATATCAAATATGGCAATTAAAATGCTTTTCCAATACTCTAGGTAGAATGTATTCAATAGTTTCCAAATACATATATGCCTATTTTATAAATATATAAAATTTTATAAATGGAATTAATGTCTCAATTACTCAAAGAAATCTAACTCACACGATACTGGAAGAGATGCTTTACGTGAAGGTACATACTTTCTGGTGTTCCATCTGAATTTTTTCAAATCAACCAAAGTTTGAACAATCATTACCTTTGTAAAATCTTCAGTGCCTTGTACCTGAAGTTTGACAGACCATAAGTTAATTTCTGAGTACATAAATCATATAATTAAATGTTTCTCTGGTAAACTTTCTCAGGACCTCTCTAAATATCCGGGATAAAAAGTAAACATGTCTCTATGAGATGATATCTTAAAATACCGGACTATGTTGGTTTTTTCAAAGTCAGCATCCCATGTACTTTCATTGATTTTTAAATGCTCTGCTCATTTGTTTTACAAATGAGAAAAATCATTATGAGTTAATTATTAAAGATCTTTAAGCTATCTCCCAGAGAGATATGTGGCAAAAGAAAGTTTAAAAAACAGTAGACTTCAAGAAATCCTTCAACCTGTGGTTGTTTTTGATATGTTTTGAATCACATTGGTACCCACATCTAGCGCAGCAGGGCTTTCTGCCTAGAAGGGTAGACTAGAGTTTTATAGGTTATAGGTTGCCTTGAGGATCTCTTGCTTGGTCATCTACATTCCCGGTCAGCACCCACAGGAGAACTTTGTTATTATGTATTCAGGAATAGAGTGGTAGGCCGTACCATAGTTAATAGTAATGTCTCCCTTCCTCTCAGTGGGTCTATCACATTGGTACTGGTGGCATCTGTTCAGAAAATTTTTCTTATGTCTCTTTCTCATCTTTGGATTCCTCTTATCCCCACCTCATGTTTTTCTCCTGATCCAAACCTACTTCTAAAGTACTTCTATCATAGTTGTACATGTTTCATTAACATATATATGTTTCTTTTCACTTGGTTGAGAGCTCTTCTGAGTGTAAGTTGCAAATCTCATTTGTCTTGATCACTTTAGCATCTAGCATGGTTTCTGCCATATACTCATTGCTTTAAAAATATATGCCTAATTTAATTGACTTGAGGTCTTTCAATTTACTTTCTCTAGATACATTTTGTATGTCCCCTGATTCCTCCTGACAAGTGCCTTTCTTTCTCTATCCCGACACACACATGCACACACACACACACAGTCTGCCTTCTTCCTTTCTGCATATGCACAACTTCTCATTCTGATTGCCAGGAAAACTCAGCCCCTTACATTCACTTTCAAAGTAGCTGAGCAAATACCACTGATACTCAGTTCAGCATGGGTCTGTCAGAACTTTCCTAGAGTACTGTTGATACAGTCCAGAGTAAGTGGTCTTTCTGCAATGTGTAAATGAACTTAACAGGCCCTCTCTTGCTATATACTATAGCACCAAAATCTAACCACGGCCAAAATGTACAGCTCAGTCTGCTTCATTGACACTGAACAGGATATCTTGGTGTTTGGTCTACCAAGGGCCAAAGCAACCAGTGAACTGGGTGTGTGTGGTGTGTGTGTTTATGGAGTGATAGAGGAAACGGAGAGGATGGGAAGGTGGAAAAGTGACAATTTTTCTAATGTTCATACATTGTCTGGACATATGTCGTATTGACTGGAAGGCATGAATCAACATTTCTATACCTGACAGCATGTTATAGGAATTAAGGAAGGTGCCTTATAAGCTTTTCGTGATTGGCAATCTTCCACAGCTCCATGGATGAGGATGACGTAAGTCACAGTTTCATCATAGATATCAGTTTTGGTGTTCTTTGGAATATCTTTTACAGAAACATTACGGAGTTTTAACTGCATCTTGTAGTTCCAGTCCTACAAGGAAAACACGATTTCATAGTCTACTATATATGTTTAATACCAATTCCTAAATAGTTAATTGATAACAGCATTTTTATACAGTTCCATTCAGACTGAAGGACGAGTTTATATATAAACACCTCTTACCTCATAAGATAAATGTTCCCTCATTTTTTTGGCAGCAATTGAAAGTCCAAGTTTTAGCCACATTTTATACTCGATGTGAGGACAGCATTGTTCAAAAGCTTCATACAAGCGTTTTATAGGAATAAAACACAACTGAAAAATGGAGGATATAAATGTAATATTTCATTCTGTATACCTATAGTTTAAGGATATAAGGTTTTCTTATTTACATATAACATTAAAGCTAAGAATTTAAATTATGTAAGATTCATGGTGTTCCCTGGACACCTAATAAAATGTGTGTAGTAGTAAATATTTGTGTATCTTTTCATAAATTAAATAGTAAAAGGTTACGTGCTCCAATGAAACATTACTACTCTTACAGTTTCTGAAAAAGTAGAAAACAACATATTAAAAATCATGGGAACTTTCAAACTGAAGATATAAATATTTCTAAAAATGTATTATTTTAGGGGAGCAAGCTTTTTAGATAACAATAAGATGCCAGTGCTAACAATGAGCAGACTATTGGCTATAAGGAATAAACTATTACAAATATACAAGATGTTGTGTATATTGAATTTTATTTTTCATGGGTAAGTATGTGTGAGTGCAATTGCTGGGTAATATGCTAATTGGGTACTTAACTTTATAAGAAAATTGCCAATCTGCTTTTGGAAGCATTGTAACATTTTACACTCTCATTAGTCATGATGGGGATTTTAGTTACTTCATATCCTTGCCAATACATGTTAATTATTTTAGTTTTTAGCCAATGCAATAGGTATGTGGTGATACTGCATCATGATTTTAATCTGCACTTCTCCGAGAGCTCATGATATCAAGCATCTTCTTCATGGGCTTCATGGGCATTTGTATATTCTTTTGTGAAATGTTTGTTCAAATCCTTTGCCTAATTTTTAATTTGATGTTTTGTCATCTTTTTGAGCTCTAAGAATTCTTTGTAGATTCCATTGTCAGGTAATTTTTCAGATAAAGGTATTGTGAAAGCTCCCACCCCATGGTCTGTGGCTTGCTTTTTCCATGTTCTTTGCAGTGTCTTTTCAAAAAGAAGAAGATTTTAATTCTAGTTACATTTAATTTATCAATATTTCCTTTTACGGTTAGTACTTTTTCTGACCCAGCTTAGAAATCTTTGCCTATCTCGAGATCTGTGTTTATAGCTCTAATTTTTATGTTTAGGTCTATCACCATTCCAAGTCAATTTTTGTGCATAATATAGGGGGCTGAGGCTCAGAGCTTCCACTCAGATATTTGGGATTTTCAGGATCACTTGTTGAGAATACCATTATCGTTAAAGATCAATTGATTGTGTATATGTGAATCTATTTCTGAATTCTCTTCCCTGTTCTACTGATCTATATTATCTTAAGCTAATACCATTTGGTGTTGGTTATAATAGAGTTATAATAGGACTTCAAGTCAGACAATAAAGGTCATCTAACATTATTCTTTTTAAAATGTTAATTCCAGTGTAGTTGACTCATAGTGTTACATTAATTTCAGGTGTATGATATAGTGATTCAATAATTCCATATATTACTCCAGTGCTCATCAAGATAAGTGTACTCTTAATTCTCTTCACCTTTTTCACCCATCCCCTGATCCCCCCTTCCCTCTGGTATCCATCTGTTTATTCTCTATAGTTAAGAGTTTGTTTTTGGTTTGTCTCTTTTTTCCTTTGTTTATTTGTTTTGCTTCTTAAATTCTACATTTAAGTGAAATCATATGGTATTTGTCTTTCTCTGACTTATTTTGCTTAGCATTATACTCTCTAGATCCATCCATGTTGTTGCAAATGGCAAGATTTCATTCTTTTTTATGGCCAAATAAGATTCCATTGTATATATATATATATACACACAATTTTTTTTTTTATCTATCCGTCTATCGACGGACACTTAGGCTGCTTCCGTAATTTGGTTATTTTAAATAATGATGCCATAAACATAGAGATACATATATCCCTTCAAATTCTTTGAGTGAATATCCACTAGTGTGATTACTGGATCTTAGGGGAGTTCTATTAATTTTTTGAAGAACCTCCATTCTGTCTTCGGTAGTGACTGCACCAGTTTACATTCCTATCAATAGTGCATGAGGGTCCCTTTTCCTTCACATCCTTGCCAATAATTGTTTATTGAGTTTTTTATTTTAGCCATTCTGATGGGTGTGAGGTGACATCTTATTGTGGTTTTGATTCGTGTTTCTCTGATGATAAGTGACAATGAGCATCTTTTCATGTGTCTGCTGGCCATTTGTAAGTCTTCTTTGGAGAAATGTGTTTATGTCTTCTGCCCATTTTTTAAATTAACATTAAAACGTATTATTTGCTTCAGGGGCACAGGTCTGTGAATCATCAGGCTTACACAATTCACAGCACTCACTATAGCACCTACCCTCCCTAAAGTCTGTAAACCAGCCACTGTATCCCTCCCCACTCCCACTCCCCAGCAACCCTCAGTTTTTTGGTGAGATAAGAGTCTCTTATGGTTTGTCTCCTTCCCCAGTCCCATATTGTTTCATTTTTTCCCTCCCTTCCCCCCATGACCCCTCTATTCTTCCTCTCAAACTCCTTATATCAGAGAGATCACATAATTGTCTTTCTCTTATTTTGCTTAGCATAATACCCTCTAGTTTCATCCACGTCATTGCAAATGGCAAGATTTCGTTTCTTTTAATGATTGCATCATATTCCATTGTATATATATATACCACATCTTCTGTATCCATTCATATGTTGATGGACATTTAGGCTCTTTCCATAGTTTGGCTATTGTGGACATTGCTGCTATAAACATTTGGGTGCACGTGCCCCTTCGGATCACTACATTTGTATCTTTAGGGTGAATACCCAGTAGTGCAATTGCTGGGTCATAGGGTAGCTCTATTTTCAACTTTTTGAGGAACCTCCATGCTGTTTTCCAGAGTGGTTGCACTAGCTTAGATTCCCATTTCTCTGCATCCTCGCAAGCATCTGTTGTTTCCTGACTTGTTAATTTTAGCCATTCTGATTGGTGTGAGGTGGTATCTCACTGTGGTTTTAATTTGTATTTCCCTAATGTCTTCTGCCCATTTTTAAACTAGATTATTAATGTTATTATTTTTTTGTGTTGAGTTGTATAAGTTCTTATGTATACTTTGGATACTAATCTTTTATCAAATATACCATTTGCTAATAACTTCTCCCATTCAGTCGGTTATCTTTTAGTTCTGTTGGTTGTTTCCTCTGTTGTGCAGAAGCTTTTTATTTTGATGTAGTTCCAATAGTTTATATTTGTTTTTGTTTCCCTTGCCTCAGGAGACATAACTAGAAAGAAGTTGTTATGTCCAGTGTCAGAGAAATTATCACCTGTTCTCCATTCCAGGATTTTCATTTTTTATTCATTTATTTATTAGGCAAACTCTATGCACAATGTGCGGTTTAAATTATGGTCTGAAGAGTCACATGTTACTGATTAATACAGCCAGTCAAGCACACCTATTCTAAGATTTTTATAGCTTCAGGTCTCCCATTTAGGTCCTTAATCCATTTTGAGTTTATTTTTGTGTGTGGTGTAAAAAAGTAATCCACTTTCACTTCTTTGCATGTAACCACCCTGTTTTCCCAACATCATTTGTTGAAGAGACTGTCTTTTTTCCATTGCATATTCTTGCCTACTTTGTCAAAGATTAATTGGCCATATTGTTGTGGGTTTATTTCTGGATTTTCTATTCTGTTCCATTGATTTATGTTTCTATTTTTGTCCCATACTGTTTTGATTAGTATAGCTTTGTAAGATAATGTGAAATCCTTAATTATGATACTCACAGCTTTGTTTTTCAAGATTGCTTTCACTTTCTTTTATGGTTCCATACATATTTTAGGATTGTTTAGTCTAGTTCTGTGAAAAATGCTGTTAGTATTTTGTTAAGGATTACACTAAATCTGTAGACTACTTTGGATAATACAGACACTTTTAACAATACTTGTTTTTCCAACCTATGAGTATGAGACATCTTAATTTCTTTAATCAAGGTTTTATAGTTTCCAGAGTACAGATATTTCACCTCCTTGGTTAATTTTATTCCTAGGTATTTTATTACTTATGGTGCAGCTGGAAATGGGATTACTTTCTTAATTTCCTTCTGCTGTTTCATTATTAGTGTATAGAGATGCAATGGGTTTCTATACATTGGTCTTGTATCCTGCAAACTTACTAAATTCATTTATCAGTTCTAGAATTTTTTTGATGGCTTGTAGCATTTTTTATATATAGTATCATGTCAAAGAGTGAAAGTTTTACTTCTTCCTTACCAATTTAGATGAATTTTTTATTTTTTATTTTTCTTGTCTGATTGCTGTGGGTAGGGCTTGCAATATATGTTGAATAAAAGCAGTAAGAGTGGACATCTTTGTTTTGTTCCTGACCTTAGGGGGAAGGCTCTCAGCTTTTCACCTTTGAGTCTGATGTTAGCTGTGGGTTTTTAATATATGGCCTTTATTTTCTTGAGGCATGTGCCCTCAACACCTACTTTGTTGAGGTCTCTTATTATGAATGGGTCTTGTACTTTGTCAAATGCTTTTTCTGCATCTACTGAAATGCTCATACGGTTCTTATTCTTTCTCTTATTCATGTGATGTGTCACGTTAATTGATTTGTAAATGTTGAATTACCCTTGCTTCCTGGGAATAAAAGTTATTCAATAGTGGTAAACTTTTTTTTTTTTTAATGTATTGTTGGATTCAGTTTGCTAATATATTGTTGAGAATTTTTGCATCTATGAGTAGGTAACTTGATATATTAATATCAGAGATATTGGCCTATAGTTGTCTTTATTGTAGTGTCTTTCTCTGGTTTTGGTATCAACGTAATGCTGACCTCATAGAATGAATTTGGAAGCTTTCCTTCCTCTTTGATTTTGGAATATTTTGAGAAGAATAAGTACTAACTCTTCTTTAAACGTCTGGTTGAATTCACCTGTGAGGCCATCTGGTCCTGGACTTCTCTTTGTTGGAGTTTTTTGATTTCTTGTTCAATTTCATTGCTGGTAATTGATCTGTTCAAATTTTCTATTTCTTCCTGATTCAGTTTTGGGAAGTTACATGTTTCTAGGAATTTATTCATTTCTTCTAGGTTGTCCAATTGGTTGGCATATAATTTTTCATAATATTCTCTTACAATCCTTTGTATTTCTCCGGTGTCAGTTATTTCTCCTCTTTCATTTTTGATTTTGTTGATTTGAATCATCTCTCTCTCTTTCTTATTTGATGAATTTGACTGAAGGTTTACCAATTTTGTTGATTTTTTTCAAAGAGCCAGTTTTGCAGCATCATCTCTGGAGGTGGACAAGGCCCAGCTGTCCCACTTTTAGTGATACTACGATTGTTTTTTAGGTGGTGCCAGCCTAGCCTGGTCCTTTCATTTTAAAGTTTCCCATTAACATTTCACACAGTAGTTCTAGCATCAGTTGATGTCTGTTGCCTAGATCCATTACTTCATTGAGATGGGAAAATGAAGATACTTTAATTCTCTGTTTCTTTTCTTTTTTTTTTTTTTTAGTTTTTAAACAGCTTCTTATCTTTATTATACAATATCATGGGAAATACAAGAGGGTATTTTTTTAAATTAAATTAATTATTTCCACAAAAACAGTATTCATTATTTTTTCACCACACCCAATGCTCCATGCAATCCGTGCCCTCTATAATATCCACCACCTGGTACCCCAACCTCCCACCCCCACGCCACTTCAAACCCCTCAGATTGTTTTTCAGAGTCCATAGTCTCTCATGATTCATCTCCCCTTCCAATTTACCCCAACTCCCTTCTCCTCTCTAACACCCCTTGTCCTCCATGATATTTGTTATGCTCCACAAATAAGTGAAACCATATGATAATTGACTCTCTCTGCTTGATTTATTTCACTCAGCATAATCTCTTCCAGTCCCGTCCATGTTGCTACAAAAGTTGGGTATTCATCCTTTCTGATGGAGGCATAATACTCCATAGTGTATATGGACCACATCTTCCTTATCCATTCGTCCGTTCAAGGGCATCTTGGTTCTTTCCATAGTTTGGCGACCGTGGCCATTGCTGTCTCTTTGGGTGTAAAGATACCCAGGGGTGCAATGGCAGGGTCATAGGGAAGTTCTATTTTTAATTTCTTGAAAAATCTCCACACTGTTCTCCAAAGAGGCTGCACCAACTTGCATTCCCACCAACAGTGTAAGAGGGTTCCCCTTTCTCCACATCCTCTCCAACACATGTTGTTTCCTGTTTTGTTAATTTTGGCCATTGTAACTGGTGTAAGTTGATATCTCAATGTGGTTTTAATTTGAATCTCCCTGAGGGCTAGTGATAATTCTCTGTTTCTACATTTGTTAGCTAGAATTCTTCTTCATCTTCTTCTCTCTCTCTCTCTCTCTCTCTCACTTTTTTTTTTTTCCCTTGGTTACCTTGAAAGAATTCAGAGAGAAAAGGCAGGATAAATGTTGAATGCTTTTGATTTAAAAAAAAATTCATTTTTAGAATAGTAAGTTCATATCCCAACAATCTTATTGGAAACTAAACAAATTTTGGTATCATCATCAACTTATGGGTTTTTGTATATCATGGGGTTCAGTTGTTTGCAATCATTTTTCTTTTTGAGTTTAAATTAGGCCAGTGATAACCCCTGTTGCTTTGAGAATTTTGTCTTCATTGTGCCTGGGAAAACTTCCATCCACTTTGCTCAATTTCTTTATTAATAAATGTTAGTTCTCTGACTTTTTCCCTTCCTTACCTCCCAAATTATGGTATTGATAACTAAAATATGTCCTCTAGTTTCCCATGAGAGTCCTCATTTAATCAGTTTTTCTGGTTAAAACTTTCAATATGGTAGGTTAATTTTGCAAGCCACTTTGCCAGGACAGGATACTGGATAAGTATAATTTGGTAGCAAGTTTTATTCCTTTACAATTCCTATTTTAAAAAATGTTACTAGACTGTAAATATATGCTAAGTACAGAAATAGCCCTGGTATTTGATACTGGATATTTAATAAGTTACAGCAATAGGCAAAAAGGTGATGTTTTCTGACCTCCACTACGGTTTTGCAGGTAGCAGAATACATCATGGGCTTATTAGTTAAACAGTTTAGCTCTCCTATTATTTCCCCACTGATCACATAGTCTGTGTACATTAGCGGATAATCTTTCTCCTCTGACTCCCAGAACATTTGGTCAATTCCGAAACCAGGTTTTGATCTTTGAAGCTGTTGAGGAATGAAGAAAGAGGGGGAAAAAATGCCAATTAATTACCAAACTCTCTAATTTTTTATTTTTTCCTTTGGTTTTAATAATTTTAATATGTAAATACGATTTTGAGGATGCTTCTTACTTGTGCCTTTTAAAGTGAATTTATTAAATTGGCAAAAGTATTCTTAGATACTGCAATCTTTCTGATTCCTTCTACTCAGCCAACTTATACCTGCCTTAAAATGGCTAAATGCCCAGTTCAGATAAACATAAGATGAAAACAACTTAAAATATTGCATCTTAAGGATGATCCTTTGGATGGTTTCTTGTTATCTATGGGAAAGTAACGCTTAAAAGGTGATAAGTAGGGGCACTTGGGTGGCTCAGTTGGTTAAGTGACTGCTTTCGCTTCAGGTCATGATCTTGGAGTTCCAGGATCCAATCCCATGTTGGGCTCCCTGCTCAGCAGGGAGTCTGCTTCTCCCTCTGACCTCTCTTCTCTCATGCTCCCCCTCTCTCATTTTCTCTCTCTCTCTCAAATAAATAAAATAAAAGGGTATAGGTAATGTTAGCCATTGTGTTTGAACAAGAAAAGTGAATGGTGGCTGTTGTCCTAAAAGAGGAACAATGCAGTTCTTAACATGGAAAACTATGAATTCTCAATTTTATCGAACTTTTAACTAATGTTCACAAGTGCATTTTTGAATAAATCTGACTTACCTTTATCATACCTGATATTATTACATAAATTCCTTTGGGCTCATCACCTTCTTCAAATATATCATTTCCACAGTCAAATGTTACAACTCTGGCTCTTTCCTTAAAAATATCACCAAATATATAGGACATAAACACTATATTAGCAGTGGTTGGGGATGTTGAGATTTACATCTTAATAGAAGTTCTTACATTTAAAAATATCAGTCAGTAAGATCCAACTTATTGTGTTAGTGATAAATTTGTAAGAGAAAATAGGAATTATGAATATCAAAGAGATGAAGGTGGATATCCATAGATCTTTATAACTTCAGATGCGATGCTTATGCATGGAGTTTTAAGCTGGAGAGTATCACAGTCTTTATTAAAAAAATCATTTGTTAAAAAAAATCATTTGTTGGCACATTATAGGTGGTATTACTAGAAAATAAAAATATTACCTGAATGAAGTGTATATGGTCTTTGTCTTTGTCTAGCCATGGAATATGGTAGAGTGCTTCTTCAATAGTAAGGGGCTTGATGATAGGTAGGAAATCAAGTATCTCTCTTTTTTTGGCCATTATTAACTAAAACCACAAAATTTAAGAAAGAAGATGAACAAAACTGGTGTTCACAGAATGCTTACGAAATTATTACTTGGTACTCTTTCTTTTACTTGCTCTTCTGAGATTTTTATTCTTCTATGGAAACCTTCAACTTCTCCCCACTGATAGCATTTTTCTGTTATCATCATTCTGAAGTCATAGATTAAATATTTAAAGTAAACTTTTTTAAAAACTGAATTATAGCACATAAACAAAAAGTGCACAGATTATAAATATCCACTCAAAGAACACTTAAAACGTAAAAAGATCTTGGTAACCAGCACCCAGATTAAGAAATAAAACATTTACTACACCTAAAATCCTTATATTCTCTTCTAGTCATTTCGTTTATCTAAAGATAACCTCTTTTATCAGAGTTTAACTTTGTTTGGTTTTGAGATTTATCTGCATAAAATCAAAAAGTATGTACTTGTTTGTGCCTGGTTTCATTTGTTCAGTAGTATGTTTCTGAGATTCATCTCTAATATTAGAGGGAGCAGAAGTTTATTCCTGTCATTTTCATTGTTGTAGAGGATTATGTTATCTGGATATACCACAGTTTTGTCTACTTTGGATCAACATTTGGAGTGTGCCAGCTTTGGCCTTTTGTAGTGCTGCTATATTTTGTTTGCTGTACATATGTATACATTTCTGTGGATATATGGTTCTGTAATATAACTGCTGGGTTATATGTGTATTTTCACATTTAGTAGATTCTGCCTAACAATTCCAAAGTGATTACGTTAAATTACACTCTTTCTCTAATATTCCAGTTCCATGTCATTGCCTATAGCTAATATTGTCAGTTAAAAAAAATTAAGTATTGTGGGGCGCCTGGGTGGCTCAGTGGATTAAAGCCTCTGCTTTCGGCTTGGGTCATGATCTCAGGGTACTGAGATTGAGCTCCACATGGGGCTCTCTGCTCAGCGGGGAGCCTGCCTCCTCCTCTCTCTCTGTTGGCCTCTCTACCTACTTGTAATCTCTGTCTGTCAAATAAATAAAATCTTTAAAAAAAATTAAGTATTCTGATGGTTGTGTATTGGTATTTCACTTGGTTTTAATTTGTGTTAAGTTTATGACAATGAAATTTAGTACCTTTTGTTATTTGAATATCCTCTGTTGTGAGGTGTCTACTCAATATGCATGACTCCTTTTATCATTTCTTTCAGTTCCAGTGGTAATAAACTCCCTTCACTTTTGTTTATCTGGGACTGTCTTAATTTCTTTTTCATTTCTGCAGGACAGTTTTGTTGGATATAGGATTTTTGGTTGATAGATTTTTTCTCTTTTAACATTTCAAATACATCGGTTAACTTCCTTCTGTATCTGAAGTATCCAAAGTATCTGATAAGAAATCTGATAATAATCTTATTAAGGATTTCTTGTATGGGATGAGTTACTTCTTTATTGATGATTTCAAAATTTTCTTTTGTTTTTTGACAGTTAGATTATAATGTGTCTTGGTGTGGGTCTCTTTCAGGTCATCCTACTTGGAATTTATTGAACTTCTTGGATATTAAGATTTATGTATTTTATCTAAGTTGGGAAGTTTTCAGCCATTACTTCTTCAAATATTCCCTCTCTGTCTCTCACCTTGTGGAATTTCCACAGTGCGCATGTTGGTTCACTTGATTGGATCTCACTGGTCCCTTAGATTTTGTCACTTTTCACCAACCTTTTTATTTCTGTTCCTCAAATAGGATAATTTCCATTGTTTTATCTTTAAGGTGACTGATCTTTCTGCCTGCTCAAATATGCCTTTCAGTTCTTGCCACATAGATGTTATATATTGTATGTTAGGTTCACACTTGAGGATTTAGAGTTTTTAATCAATACAGTGAGTAGAATATTTTTCTTTAGTTGAGGAAAAATTTTGAATGTCAGTATTATTTCTGAATACCCTATGATTTACCTTATTAATTCTACATATTTTAGTTTTTTTTCCCTAGGATTTTAAAGAATCAATATATCATAACCTTTTTCATCTTTCCAAGAATTTTATCTCTCAATTTCCTTTCTGTCTTTTCTTCACCTGGCTAAGACTTCCAGCAAGGCATTCAATATTTGGAGAGGCACAGTTGATTTTCCTTTTGGTCTTGACTTTAGGTGGAATACTTATGTTTTACCATTTAATACAGTGTTTCTTTTAAATTTTAAATAGAAACTCTTTGTTCAGTTAAGGATTCTACTTCTCTTATTAGCCTCATGAGAATTTTAAAAAATATTTTGAGTAATAAATTTTGTCAATTTTTTCTTTTTCTTCAATTTTTTAAACTCTTAATAAGTTACATAGCTATTTTGAGAGCTAAAACATTCTTAGTCATAATATACTAAACTTTTAATATACCACCAGATTTAATTAGCTACCATTATGTTTAAAAGTTTTATATATATATATTCACAAGCATAATAGCTTTTGGTTTTTTCTCATACCATTCCCAATCTGGAGAGTAAATTTTGTACTTACAGAATTAGTTGTGACCCTCTATTTTTTTTAATATGTCATGGTACCATTTAAATAGCTTAAAGAAAATGTAGTGAATTTTTGTCATGTAATTGAATGCTTTTATAAATTATGGGAGTCTATTGAAAAAGTTATTTCAGTGGCGTAGATAGTTCCTAGAAAGATACTGATTTCCATGGTAGTCTAGGATGAGAAATAGTTTTATCATACCAATGGTTTGGGAGAAAAGCATAGAAAGAGATGGTCTCTCACTGTGCCAAGAAAGGGAATGAGAAACTGAGCATTGGAGATCAGGAAGGAAATGCACTATGGTAGGTGTTTTTCTTTAGACAATTATTTTAAGTTAGAGATATTCCTATCTCAGAGATGGCCTATATTAGAAAATCAGAAGTAGGTTTAAAGATCGTGAACAACTATATATCAAGTAAGTATATTTGCTTTAAAAATATGCTACCTTACCTTATTAATTTCAGAGCCTTCAATTTTATGAATAATACCTTTTGACCTAAAAACTTTAACAATTTCTCTAGCCAAATTGAGCATGACATTTATCTCCTCCTTTGTTTTCATAGTAACAGCGATTTCTGGGTGATCATACTCTAAGTAGCCTGAAAAATAACATTTTCAGATAAAATAAGAATATTATTTAAAAAATTTCATGTGGACAATAAGCTAGTGTTCCTACTATAAATCCATGGAATACAACGCTCACCACAGATAAATGTATATCTTTCTGATGAGGTGTCTGCAATCAGTCATAATTCACTAGTGGCTGCAGAGTTCTGCTTGCTATTTTCTTGTCTGCTTAGAGCTAAGCCCATGAGGAAGGACAGAAAACCCTAGTCCTAGGATTAACAATTATACTGATATACCTGTATAGGATATTGAAAGGCTCCTCTGGGCCCTAGGTCTGGAGTTTATGTTCTACTTTTCTATTCTGTTTGGACTATGATTTTGGACTTCAAACAGTGCCTTAGGTATGGCTTCTGATTAAGTCTTCTCATCCATCTTTGGTTATTGCCCACCCAGCATTCCTGAGCATCTAGAGGACTCATCTATGCTCTTCTGCCTGTCTTATCTGGATTCCTGAATGCCCATGAGAGTTGCTTTCATTTAGATTCTACACTTTGGCTTTTCCTTTGTGATGGCTTCTTGTCTCATTTGACAACTATCTGCCATGCAAAATCTCTCAAGTCTTGGTCAATTCTCAGATTTGCTGTGTCATTTTCTTGCCCACTACCTGGTACCAAACCCTCTTCCCCTCCCACATGAACTCTATGGTATAGGAATGTGTCTGTCCCACTCCCAGGATTTACCCTATACTAGGAGCATTACATGGCATGACTCAGAGAAGAAGCTATTGCCATATTTAGGGCATGGAGGCTCCCAGCAGTCGTATAAGAGATCTGTAAGACTCTTTTCTTATTTCAGCTTATAAATCCTAAATCCTCCGATGGTAGCTCTGTGGCAAGTGAAGGGGGAAAAATAACTTTTTTCCTTGTATTGCTCAGGATGGTGTGTGTACTTTTGGTTTGGAAGAAAACAGAATTTTTAAGGTGATTAATAGTATGTATAAACATGCAATGTTAATGTGTTTAATAAGAAATTGAAAGGTCTTTTTTGAGGTGTAAGGTAGGAAAAACAAGTGTGGAGAGGTAATATTACACGAAACCCATCCAAACCAAAGATGTGATATTGTTGAAGTTATATACTTTATTATTAGTAATAAATAGGTTTCCTCAAATATCAGTTTAGTTATCAAAATAATTGCCTCTCTGAAGTAATGATAATAAGGGATGGTTGTGCTTAATCTTTAGGGTGAAGGGTACATACCCAGCTCTTTCATAGCATGTCCTGTATTCTTCATTATCCTCTTTAATAACATCTACCAAATAAAAGAAGATTTATCCCCCTGGAGAACAAGTTGTTATAAAATATCTTTACATTTGCAACTGATGATTTTTTTTTTTACTTAACTAATAACTTTAAAGAAAACATGTGATGGGGAAATTTTCAGGGATTAGAATTAAATTTTGTGCAATAAATTTTATGTTTCTCCAGCAAGTTGGTGAAAAGAATAAAAAGTGGCATTACCAGGTTGATTTTGAGGACCCCAAATGCAAGTCATATTTTTTTCTTTTTTCCTTAAAGTAACCTGCTTTAGGGTACTATTGATTCTGAAAAACACAAGCACGGTTGATGCTTTCCTCTTCAACTTTGGGGCCACAGGGAAAGCGTTCAGTCTTAAATTAGGTAGAAGGTTTGGCCAAACTGTGTTAGAACAAAAATGAGCACTACAGCTGGACATCTCAGAGATTCAGTTCCTCTTGTTTTTCCTACTGTGTATCCTCAAATTCCAGTACTAAATATCTGTTTCCAGGTAGGAACAGGTAACAAAATTTAGGAAAAGTGTTTTAAAATTACAGGTGGTGAAGAAAGGAAAGATACTGCTTTTTGTGTTCTACTACATAACACATGTTCGATTTTCTCAACTACAGAGCTTTGGGTATATTACTTGACATTCACATGTTCCACATTGCCTTGAAAGGTAAGTATTTCACATAGTTGGCAAACTTGTGAGAACAACCACCTCAGTCAAAAAAGTGAAAATCCAGAACTTAGGCCCTAGAATTCTCTAGGCTGTTTACTAGCCATGTGACTGAGCATAATCATTCAACCACTCTTGGCTTTGTTGTTGTTGTTGTTGTTCTTTCTCTGTGTAATGAAGAAATTAGACAAGGTTTCCTTCTATGAGATATTCTTACTTTTTCCCTTTGGCAGATCCCCCTCATTTGCTTCTTTTACTGTGGGAAAATCAGGCAGGGAGAGGGGAAGGGAGCCTTCGGGAATTATGAGTAGTCTCCCTTTGCTTAACATTACCATTACATCTCATCTTCCAATATTTCCTATTTAGTGCACCTGTTGTTGACAGATCCTGGAATTTGCATCAGGAGGGAGCTAATGACCACTGCCCATATGTTTCATGTGCCCCAAAAGGTGGCTTGCAAAAGCCTCGTGATTTGCTACTGTGGCACAGACAATTCAGTAACAGACATATTCAGCTTCTGAATAATACATATGTAGACTAGTTTTTACACAAATTACTTAGCAAATTGTGTCAAAGACCACTTCTACATATATAGACAGAGGACATAATGGGTGGGGGCAGCTGAGAGATTGGAGGAATAAACCCTTACCTTACTAATGAAAGTTTTCCTCACCTGTTTAACCTGCTTAGAACTTGAAATCTGATCAATTATAGTCATTATATCTTCTTCACCTTGGACATATCCTTTTAGTATAGCATATTTCAAGGACAGCTGGTGACTCATCTTTTGATCTATTATTTGTAGCAACTTTGGGGTTATGAGCTGGAAAAAATGGAACTATCATTTACTATAAATTGTATACATTTAGTTATTATATATTGATTAGTTTAACTAAAGTATATAATATTAAGAAATAACGTGTTTTCAACAGTAACTATAATAACCTGTCAAGGTTATTTTATTCATGGCAAGTTTATAACTTCATGACCAGAGTGATTTCCCTATAATTAATAGTGCTGGATACCTATGTGAAGTTATGAATTTACTCTTTACTTATGTCCTTTATAGAGCATTGAATACTACTTCCAACTGGTTTAAATTCTTGGAAAACAATGCAATTAATCTGGGCTTGTCATAAATGTGTATAAAGTACTGCCACTTATACCTGTGAAATCTTCTACTAACCTTCTTACCAGAAGGCTTATTTGGGAGTTAGAACCCACCCCAACTATACTTCTTGTTTGACCACACCATTAATTTCTCATTGTTTCTTTGCTGAGGTTTAACTTTCTAGATTATCTGTTACCACTCTGCAGTCCTTTAACTTCCCCATAGTTGGCTGTTTCCCGTGTTTTCCTGTCTATGCTCCATATTCTTCATACTCTCCCCGCTGACCAACTGCCATTAATCCTCAAAGCACTAATTTATGCTCATTCTTCAATATTCAGTTTAAGCACCACCTAATAAAAAACATCTTTTTAAAAAATCGTGTTAGCATTTTGTACATACTCTGTTTTGCACTTACCTTACAATGTAACATTGGAACATCTAGATGATAGGTCATTTTCCTTCTATAAGTTCTCTAGAGTGTCTAGAGTGTCTATAAGTCTAATTTGTCTTGATGTTCCAGGGCCTATCATTTGATATGTTAAGGGTTCAGAATTTCCTGAATACCTAAACAAAATTTCCTTAGGTGGTTTTCCAGTTTCTTCACTTAAAATATTTGGTAGACCCCATATATCCTCCAATAAGAAAGAATTAACTAGTCCCTGGAATACGCTTTGCTTGTCTTCCTTAGGTCAAATTGCACACTAGCATTACTTGCAGTCTTATTTAACACTAAAATGGGAAAAGCTACTAGTTGCATCCTTTTAGACCTTAGCAAAAGTATTTTTTAAGCATATGTAAGAAAGCTCTAAATGTACAGATTCTAATCTGTTAGTTTTATCTCTAGATGAACCACGTCTCCCTTAGGTTTGTTCCTCTCACAGTGCTTAAATGTGCATGTGTCTTGTTTCTGTATGAATAGAGCGAGCCAGTGAAAGAGAGGGGATGTATCCCTGTTCCGTATATATACTTCACATGCCTTGTGATGGAGTGAGTCCCATGTCATTGCAATAATTGTATAGATAATAAATAATATCATGCTTGTTATAGAAAGATGATTAGACAAATAAGGTTATTTTTGATGCTGTGATTTTATGTTACTATGAATTTATGAAACATGAAATGCATAATTTTTGCCTTCTTAATATGTATGAATTTATACTACTTGCTTTGTCACTATGAATGGTGTGCATGGTTATTTTGTTGATTTCCAGGTTTTATACCAGGTATCTCTAAAAATAAACATTACTTTGGGGTTAATTTATACTTACATTACTATGGAATTTTTTATGTGCTCTCTATTCAAAGAAAAAGCTATACTGAGTATTTCTATACTTTCATGTACTAAATAAATTGCACATACAATTTGGATATTCATAAAATAATATGTTATAAAATTTAATTTGTGGAAGGATTATAAAATTTAAAATATAAACATCATCTCAATAAAAAGTGGAAATCATAAAACTACTAAACTGATCTTAGTCCATATTTCATGAAGCAGTCAGTAGAAATTTGAAATTGAATGATTTAATAGTTCTTTACCTTCAAAATACGTAGTAGGCGAAGAAATCGAACAATTTTTATAAAGATTACTGTTAGAATAAAATCAAGAGTATAAGTAATAGAATTTGTCTCAATAAGAATTATATCTATGATGCCAACTGATGTAATTGCTAACTCAAATAGGTTCCAGGCCTGTAAAAAATATTCTTTCCTCATTGCAGCCATCTGTTGATTAAAAAAAAATACATTATCTTGTTTTTGTTTTTACTGTAACATTTTCCACAATAATAAAACATCACTAGTTAGATTCTTTTCTGATCTACCTTAAGATTTCTTGTCTGAAATACTAGTAAGGAAGCATATTAATTTAAAATTCAAATGATTAAATATTAAAGCATAGCCAAGAGAGTGGGAAGTATTAAAGATGATTGTGGGTTTTCAGTGGAATTCTGAAAGAAAAGTAGGTTTAGAGAAGATAAATTTTTTAGAATGTGCTGTTTGAGATATTTGTATAGCATTTTGTTGGAGAGATCCAGTCATCAGTTTCTATATGATCTGAGGTTCTTGGTAAGATCTGAGGTGGGAATGTGAATTTAGAAGTTATTAGACTATAAATGGTAGATGATGCCAAAAGTGAAAGAGATAGCATGGCTTATGAAGCTCTTTATTCTTTATGTCCATGTCTCGTTTCCATACCCTCCACATCTAACATCTAACATCTAACATCTTTCTAACATCCATGCTGACCAATCCATCCCAAGCTCCAGTCACTGGGAGTGATGTCCCTTGTGCATGCAACGGGTTTTGCTTCTAGATTTTCCCTTGTTTTTGTCCATCATGTTATATACTCATATTCTCAGTCTTCACTTTTTGGTCTATATAACACAATACTATTATCAATATTATTATCAGTTTGTTGACCCTTTCTTCATTTTACAACTACCTTTATATTAGATTTAAAAATCAAATCATGAATGTTTTTCAGGCATGAAGGGATATCTATCACTCCACCTATCTCTATCTAGTAGTAAAAAAGATTAAAATGAACACTATCCTGCTAAATTTATGAACACTATCGATACCTTTGAAACTCCCTTTGACACACACCATTTTAAAATTTATGTTTACAAATACAAAATCAGTTCTTAATGTATGGATGTTTTCTATTGAGTTGCCTTAAAAATTTACCTTTAAAAATTAAAGTTTGGGAAGTGAGAAAGAATTTCATACACTCCTTTAGAAAATTGTGTGTAGTTAGTGTTGGAAATGAAGTTACAGAATCTCTCTGTGAGACATATAACATATTCACACATACACATATACACACACACCACAATTTTGGATTACCTTAAATAGGGCCTCCACGATATAAAATGCAAGAAAAGAGTAGTTAGAGTATCTTAATTCCTGGTCATAGATCTCACTTAAGTTAGGTATCCAAGAAATTATAATAGGAAACATATTCATTAGTGTCACAAGATATCCAATATACTCAAATTCATCCGTAAATACAATTTTATGGCATAAACGAAGAATGCAATGTCTACAAAAAATAAAGAGTTTTATCTAATAAAATAATTACACTGAATGACTTTCAGTTCAGTTCTGTTCTAATCATCTATAGTACACAGCCCAGCTTAGTTCTGGGTAGGAGAAATCATTACCTAACATTTTCTGGCATCTCCCTTCAGATATTGTACTTTTAATTTCCTCCTCTGCTGGATGTCTTGAGGCTTGTTTCCCCTCTTTTTCCCCCCATCTTCCTCAACTCTCATCCATTTTTAGTTTTAATAGAAATACTTTGGTCATGAGATGGGATAATTCAAATTAGAAATATTAAAAAATAATAATAAACAAAGGGAATTCCTTCCACCTGCCAGACATGATTACTATTAACAGTTTGAATATTAGACCAATCTTTTTTCTTATGTAATCATTATCTGTAAACACAAAAATTTTATCATACATATCATTCTAAACTTTTTTTCTTTTTCTTGACAACGTATCATGAGCATCTTTTCTTGTTGAGGCATAGAATCTGTAAAAAAATAAAAGTCCCAGGATGTGTGGTAATGAAACAGTATGAATCCACATCTTATCAAAATGTATTTATCAAAATATTTAAATCAAATATTAAATCAAATCAATAACTCCTAAATGTGAGACAGGAAATCATCAAAATCCTAGAGGAGAACATAGACAGCAACTTCTGTGACCCGGACTGCAGACACATCTCTGAGGCAAGGGAACAAAAGCAAAAATGAACTATTGGTACTTCATCACGATAAAAATTCTGCACAGCAAAGGAAACAGTCAATAAAACTAAAAGACAGCCTACAGAATGGGAGCTATGTCATTTGCAAATGATATATCTGTTGAAGGGTTAATATCCAAAATCTATAAAGATCTTATCAAACTCAACACCCCCCAAATTAATAATCCAGTTAAGAAATGGGCAGAATATCCAACTTTTGTACCAATGTGGACAGGACTGGAGGAGATTATGCTGAGTGAAATAAGTCAAGCAGAGAGAGTCAGTTATCATATGGTTTCACTTACTTGTGGAGCACAAGGAATAACATGGAGGACATGAGGAGAAGGAAAGGAAAAGTGAATTGGGTAAATTGGAGGGGGAGGTGAAGTATGGCTAACAGACATACTAAAAGATGCTTAACATCATGCATCGTCAGGGAAATACAAATCAAAACCCACAATAAGATATACCTCATAATGGTCAGAATGGCTAAAACTAATAACTCAGGAAACAATAGAAATTGGCAAAGATGCAGGATTCAGAGAAAGGAGAAGCCTCTTAAACTGTTGATGGAAATGCAAACAGGTGTAGCCACTCTGGAAAATAGTAAGAGGTTTCCTCAGAAAGTTAAAAACAGAACTACCCTATCATCCAGCAATTGCACTACTAGAAACTTTCCCAAAAGATACAAAAATAGAGATTTGAAGGGACATATCTACACCAATGCTTGTAACACCATTATCAACAATAGCCAAACTATGAAATGAGCCCAAATGTCCATTAGCTGATAAAGAAGATGTGGTACATGTGTGTATTGACACACACACAATCATGGAAATCATGGAATATCACTCAGCCATCAAAAATAATGATATCTTGCCATTTGCAATGACATGGATGGAGCTAGAGTCTATTATGCTAAGCGAAATAAGTCAGTCAGAGAAAGAGAAATGCCATATGATTTCATTCAATATGGAATTGCAAGAATGCTCTCATGGAGTTCATCCTCCATGTTTTCTTCTGTGGACTTACCGTTTCAGGTCTTACTTTACTCCATTTCAAATTGATTTTTATGATGTAAGACAGTGGTCTAGTTTCATTATTTTGCATGTGGCTGTCCAGTTTTCTCAACATCATTTACTGAAGAGATTATCCCTTACCCACTGTATATCATTAGTTCCTTTGTCATAAATTAATTGATTATATACTCATGGGTTTATTCATGGGCTCTCTATTCTGTCCCATTGATCTATGTGTCTGTTTTTATGCCAATACCATACTATTTGTTTATTACAGCTTTTAAAAAATTTTAAAAAATTTACTTATTTATTTTTAGAAGATTTTATTTATTTATTTGTCAGAGAGAGAAAGAAATAGAGAGCAGCCACGGGCAGACAGAGTAGCAGGCAAAGGCAGAAGGAGAAGCTGGCTCCCAGCCAAGCAAGGAGCCTGACGTGGGACTCGATCTCAGGACACTGGGATCATGACCTGAGCCGAAGGCAGAGGCTTAACCAACTGAGCCGCCCAGGCATCCCTACGGCTTTTTAATATAGTTTAAAATCAAGAATTGTGATACCTCCAGTGTTATTCTTTTTTTCCCCCTCAAGATCATTTTGGCGATTTAGGATCTTTTGTGATTCCATACAAACATTAGGATTTTTTGAAACTTTTGTAAAAAATGTTAATTGGAATTTTGGTAAGGATTACATTGAAACTATAGATTGTTTTGAATAGTATGGCCATCTTAACAAGATTAATTCTTCCAATTCATGAGCATAAGATATCTTTCCATTTATTTGTATCTTCTTTAATTTCTTTCATCAATGTCTTACAGTAATCAGTGTAGAGGTCTTTTGCCTTCTTGGTTAAATTTATTCCTAAGTATTTTATTCATTTTAATACAGTTATAAATGGGATTTCCTTAATTCTTTTTTGTTATTAGTGTATAGAAATGCTACTGATATTTATATATTGATTTTGCATGCTGTAACTTTACTGAATTTGTTTATTAGTTCTAACTTTTTTTTGTGGAGTTCTTAGGGTTTTCTGTATATATCATGACATCTGCAAAAGATGTTAGTTTTATTCATTTCTTTCTGATTTGGATGACTTTTTTTTTTCTTGCCTAATTACTCTGGCTAGAACTTCCAATACTAATTTTAATAAAAATTATGAGAGTGGCCTCCTTATCTTGCTCCTGATCTTAGAGAAAAAGCTTTCAGCCTTCAGCTTTTCACTGTTGAATATGAATTTAGCTGTGTGATTGTCAACTATGGCCTTTGATGAGGTATACCACTTCTTTACCCAGTTTGTTGACAGTCATAATTTATATTTACCCATTTTTGTCTTGTGTATCCATTATTGTAGCTATATTTTTAAAATACTTTTGACTTTTAACCTTTATGCTAGATTTTTATGCGATTTATCCACCACTGTTACAGTATTAGAGTGGTCTGAATTTTATCATATATTTATCTTTACCAGTGAGATTTATACTTTCATATGTTTTTCTGTTACTAATAGGGGGGTGTCCTCTGGATGGCAACCACAAAAGCCAGGGTGCCAAACTCTTGCACAAGTTCATTTCCGGGAGACACTGTCCTTGCAAGCCCATTAAGAACTGTTTCATTGTCTATTCTAGTCTTCTGGATCTTGTGGACATAAGCCCAGTTATCTCTCAGAGAGGATGTTTTGGGGGCCCATCTCTCAAGTGGAAGTCTCAAAAGTTGGGGCACTAGATGTTGGGTCCAAACCCTTTACTTCTCATGGAGAAGCTGGGAACCATGAGTTCCCTTCTGATCGCCTGCCTCAATGCCAGAGGGTTAGTTTTATGCTGACAGTGTGTCTCAGTCTTTACGACCTGTTTCATGTAGGTATTTTCTCATTAGCCTGATATGTAAGAATCACTCAGCTACTTTCTGGCTTTTTTTGAGAGGGAAGTGGTCCATATGTGTCTGTGGATTTGGTATGTTGATGAAAAGAGTTAAGTTCAGGGGCCTCCTATGTCACTATCTTAAACTATAATACAGACTGCTTTTCCTGATTTCTTTCAGCAATAAAGTCATTTCTGGCACAGCATTGCACTTGATGTTACCTTTTTCTTTCCTACCAGACATTTATTTATTTATTTATATGTTTCTTTCTTTTTTTCTTTTTTCTTTTTTTTTACTTTTTAAAAATTGTATTATGTTAGTCACCATACAGTACATCATTAGTTTTTTTTTTTTATATTTCTTTTCAGCGTAACATTATTCATTGTTTTTGCACCACACCCAGTGCTCCATGCAATCTGTGCCCTCTCTAATAACCACCAGCTGGTTCCCCCAACCTCCCACCCCCAGCTCCTTCAAAGCCCTCAGATTGTTTTTCAGAGTTCATAGTCTCTCATGGTTCACCTCCCCTTCCAATTTTCCTCAACTCTCTTCTCTTTTTTGATGCAGTGTTCCATGATTTTTACCCCAATGATGCAGATGTAATGAAAAGAAGGGCCATATGCACTCAATGTTCCTAGCAGCAATGTCCACAATAACCAAAACGTGGAAAGAGCCAAGATGCCCTTCAAAAGATGAAAGGATAAAGTTGATGTTACCTTTTGCTTAAATTTATAAGTGACTGTAATTTGACTTGTTTATGCCAGATAGATGAATCGAAAGGGATATGGTGGGGATTACTCTCAATTCCTTTAAATCTTTAAGGTTGGTGTTAATTTCTTTATGCCTGGAATACTATATTACTTCTTATGACTATTTTGGCCAGGGTTCCACATGGTCATTTGGACCTTCCTGCCATAATATTCTTATTCTATAGGTCAGCAAGACAATGTGAATGTTCAGCTACACACTAACTATATTCATCCCATGTATACACTTGGAGATATAGAGAAATAACCACACAGTGGACTTGCTGGATTATTATGAAGCAGACTGGGTCAGAGACTTAACCTAAAAGCTTCCTCTCTAATTTGAGAACTGTGATAGCATTTCAAGCCTCTGGTCTTTTGTTTGTTTGCTTATTTATATTCCCTCCAAAGTCTTTTTAAAAGTCTCAGTATTCTCTTTTTTCCCACTTAAAAGTAATTTTTTTAGTAAAGTGACTAAAGGTCCATCTGAGAAAAGATTGAGGGAATATTTATCCTATGTGTTTGTGGTGTTATTGTAGACCTTTTTCAAAGGCTCTGGTTCTGAGAACTGACTTAGGTATAAGGAAAGAGTGGGGAATCATGATCTTCCTTTGCAGTAGTTGACCTCACCCCTTTGCTGACCAGTTCTTTATTTTTAGAAAAGTCAAATAAAATGTAGTTAACTATTTGTCTACATTGTCATTTGACACAAATTATCTTACCCATACCCAGGCCAAGGTAGTCTGACTGCTCTTCCAGGTTTGCTGTTCACAAAAAAAGGATGCCCACCTTGCTTTTGACATTTGAGTGCTGCCATCTGTCTTCTGCCATTCCCAAATCCTTTCGATACTAGTAAGACTAGTTCCTTGGCAACCTCAACTACTGTCAACCATGTCTTGCCGAGGGCATCTATCACTGAGTTTCACAGTGTTGCCTTGTGAAAGTAAACATCCTCTGGTCCTTCCCACGGGGGCAAAGTGATGGGTCCTTCATTCTCTTATAATAATTTTTGTAAATATTCCAGTTTTTATCATCCATACTTCACTTATTGTAGGTTATTGGCCTGGTCAAGTTTCAAAGAACAATCCCAAGAGATTAACTGTACTGGTTCCAAGTGTCCTTAACAGAATGTTGAACCTTGAATCATGGATAAGACCATCATGCCAATAAATTCTCCCTAATCTGGTCTTATTTACAACATAAATACCCTCAAGATCCATTCCATTATATGTCTACCAGTATTTGCTTGTATTACTCAGGCCTTGTAATTTCCTCGGTAGATAAACTGTCTCCTAAAGAAAGCACTGTATTTCCTCCTCTAGCTGTGTTGAGATCTGATATGGGTAATTACCTTGGAAACAGTGAGAGGTGGTAGAGAATAACCTTGAAACAAAGACGAGAATTATCTTGTGATGTCTTTGTAACATCTGAAGGGGATAGGAGGCTATTATCCTCTAGCAAGAAAGAGGTGGCTGCCTTCTGCCAGGCTACAGTATTCATGGGGATTGTGAGGGTTCAAGATCTTCAGATTTATCTCCCAAGTGTTACCACTTTAGATCTCAAGTTCCTGATCTTTTTCTTTCAGAGCCCTGACCCTGATAAGGAAACCCAATTAATGCTAGGTGTTTATTCTTCTTTCTGTAGCTCTAGCTGTATCCCCTCAAAATAGATATACTATTATTGACTTATTTAGGTATGGATAATTTAAGTTGAATTTTTAATTTTAAGAATTATGTGTGTTTTCCTATTCAGTTTCTTTTGGTGACTGGACTTGTTTCTGTTTGTGATTCTGTCACTTCTCAAGTTCAACATTTCAGTAATACTTCTATTATTGGAATTCAGTACTTAGTAATAAATGCTCACATTTGTTAAGTGCTTACCCAGTACTAATCCCTGGTCTAGGCACTTCTACACATACTATTCATGTATTCTTTCCCACAGTTCCATGAGGAAACAGAGGAGAACCCAACTCGCATATTTTGGTGCCCATTATGTGTCATATATATATGTATATACATATATATATGACCTGTGGCAAAGTAACTGACACATAATGGTCATATATATATATATATATATATATATATACACACTGAGGACTGAAGGACTGAGGACTGAGGACTGAAATGATCATTCAGATAATAAATGACAGAGACTTGAGATTCTAAACCAAGCCACATGGCACCAGGATCTGCACTAATCACTTTGAGATGAGTGATATTCAGAGATAGCTTATGGGGAGTTTTAAAAATCTCCCTTTCATTAAGTTGCATCAACAAAAAGAATTACTTAAAAAGTTATAGCTTTAGTCAGTATTGAAGGCTTTAAAAAACCCTATAATATGACAATCTCTTTGTTGTAGTGAGTGTGGTAGATTAAAGATGCTATATAATTGATACTTTTATTGAGAAGAACGGTCTATATTTCCTCCTCTTGAATCAAAGAAAAGAAACAATAGGCATCCAAATTGGAAAGAAGCAAGTAAAATTATCTCTATTCATAGATGACATGATTTTCTACAGAAAGAATCCCAGCAAATTCACAAAAAACAGGAGAGCTAATCAATGAATTCAGCAAAGCTTCACAGAATACAAAGTCAACATACAGAAATCATACACTAGGAATGAACAATCTTAAAATGAAATAAAGAAAACAGTATCATTTATAATAGGATCAAAAAAGCAAAAAAAGTGGTTCCTGTGTGGCTCACAGGTAAGCAACTGCCTTCCACTCAGGGTCCTGGGATTGAGCCCTGCATCAGGCTCCCTGCTCAGGGGAGAGCCTGCTTCTCCCTCTCCCTCTGCTTGCTGCTCTGTCTACTTGTGTTCTCTAACTCTGTCAAATAAATAAATAAAAATCTTAAAAAGAAAGAAAAAATAGGATTAACTTTAATCAAAGACTTGTATGCTAAGAACTATAAGACATTCCTGAAAGAAATAAAGGAAGATCTAAGTAAAGGAAAAGTCACCTCATGTTCATGAATTGGAAAGCTTAATATTATTAGGATGACAATACTGCAGATTCAATGTAATCCCCATGAAAGACTCAATGGCATTTTTTTTTTCAAAATTAAACAAATCCTAAAATTTATATGTAATTACATTTACATGGAATTACCTACATTGTTACACCAATCTTGAAAAAGAAAGTTGATAAACTTATATTTCCTGATTTCAAAATCATCTAATAGCTGTGGAAAACAATTTGGTGGTTCCTTGGGATAAGTTAAACTTAAAATTATCTTACGATCCAACAATTTCACTCTTTGGTGCATACCCAAAAAGTATGGAAAAAGTGGAAAGCAGGTATTCAAATACTTTTACATGAATGTTCTTAACAGCACTGTTCTCAGTAGCCAAAAGGTGAAAACAACCCAAATGTCCATCAGCTGATGAATGGGTAAACAACATATGATGTTTCTGTACAATGAACTATTATTCAGCCATAAGAAGGAATAAAGTCTTGATACCTGCTACAAAGTGGATGAAACTTATGTTACTGATACATTCTACCATGTAGATGAAAACATTATGGGGAGTGAGAGAAGCCAGAAACAAAAGACTATGTGTTTGATGGTTCTAGTTATATGAACATTCAGGACATGTAAATTCATAGAGACAAAGCAGACTAGTGGGATGCAGGAGCTGTGGGGGTGTGTGCAGGGAGAATGGGGAGTGACTGCTTAATGAGTGCTGGTTTTATATTGGAGGCAATAAAAATGTTTTGGATTTTGACAGAGATGATGTTTGCTCAACATTGTGAATGTACTAAATAACATGGAATGATAACTTAGAAATTGTTAATCTTGTTATATGAAATTTACTTCAGTAATAAGAGAAAAGTTATTATACTATCTTTTTTTTCTTCAAGTAACTTTTTGTATGTATGTAAGTAATTTAATTATAAACTACCCCAAATATTTTCCAATATATTCAGGATATGAATTTGTTTCTTAAATTTTCTGTGGAGCTTCAACATACAACCCTGAGATCTAGTGTCAAATGCTTTATCAACTGAGCCATCCAGGAGCTCCCAGGATATAAATTTAAAAAGTAGAAAGGTCAGTATAATAACAGTTCTAGTAAGGTTCAAAATCACTTACCTTGATGGGATCCCTTTTTCCTTTTTAGTGTTGTACACCCAATTTAGCAATACTTTTCTAATAAAGGCAAGAAGTTTTTTGCTTTCAGAATAATTCTTTATTGCCTCAGGACCCATATATCTGGGGAAAAAAGAAGTAATCACTAAATCTGCTTTAATATTTGGGGACTAGATTTAATGCAGTAATGTCAGACAGCAAGAAGATGATTTTGTCCATTGATAACTAGAAATAGGACACTTTCATGAGCATAGGTCCAAGTCACAAAGTTGTAGATACAAGTAGATATATAATTATGAATTCAGATTCTGGGGCTCACTCATTAAAGAGAGATACATGGTTTAAAATAAAGAGGTCAAGTTTCAGGGAGGAAAAGAATAATGTGATTCAAATAGATCCAGTTTTCATGATGGGGCCCCCATTATCTCATGAAATTACCTCATTAAAATGTTTGCTCTACAAAATAGACATGAAAATATCCATGTCAGTTGGGAATAATTAAATAAGAAAGTATATTTGAGGCATCCAACCCATCTCATAATCCTCTTACCTCTTTGATTGATTTCAACTCCTGGACAGGTAGTTAAGGGAATTAATGGAGAAAATACAAGTGGTGAGTAAAGAGTTAATGATTACTTGGAGAAGTCAGTGGTCCTAAAACCCCAAAGACAGTTTCGTAGCACATATCCCACTGTCTCTAGGTTTCTGTTGACTTTTCTAACAAAGTGGCTCATAACTACGTGCTATGATCTGGTCTTGTTTAGCAAAATACCTTGGTTTTTGTTATCTTCATCAGAAGGGCAATAGGGCTTTGTCCTTGGATCTGAGGCCTTACTTTAAAATATGGCTTAATGGAAGGGTATTGGTGACTTAAATGCAAAGGTGGACCTTGTCCTTCCTATTGACTATACTGTTCTTACTCTGAAATTTGAACGATTTCTCTGCTATGGGAATACAGATGTCACTGAAAAGAAGGAAGTCATTCAATTCTCTGTGACTCAATAGAATGAATGATATGGTAACCACATGGAAAATCACAAATGTATATAGAGCTTGATTTGTTCCTAATTTTAAAAATATTTATTGAATGTATTATTCTTCCTAAAAGCTGGAGAGAAACCATAAACAAAAACAGATCGCTGCCATTAAGGAACCAGCAGACTAGAGGAACGAAACAGGCAAATAACAATTGCATTAAATTGTAGTGGGTGTTGCTGTGGAGATCATAAACAATAGGGCAGTCTGAATCCATCAAGTGGGGGGCTGGTATTTAGTGCTGGGGAATCAGGAAACCTTCTTGAAGGAATTAATGTCTCAACTAAGATCTGGTCATTTCTTAAGCTTCTATAAATCCTAAAATTCTGTGGTATGAGCAATTCAGCCTCCTGAATTCCTATCTTTTGTCATCAGATTCCTTGCTTTTATAGGAAGATGGCTGTGATCTCTTTAATCGGATAGTGAGGCAGCTGAAGCTTCCAAGGCGAGCTCTGTAATTATCAGTTAAGTGGCTGTGGGTAAATCATTTCATCTCTTTTCTCCTCACCTTTCTCATCAGCAAAATGAAGATAATAATGACACTTATTTCACAGGATTTTTTTAACTTTAGATTGGTAATACATGCAACGTGTTTAAAACTGTGCTTGGCACAGTACTTAATAAATATAAGCTCTCTATTCAAAGAATTCTTTCTCAGGCAATTACACAGGCAGTTAGCATAGGTCCTGGTGCCCCTGTTTAAATCCCCCAACTCTTTCTCTCCTTAGACTTGTTTTCTTGCCACAGGACACTGCGACACATGGGGCATTGCTGAAATGAGCAGCAAATGGCCAAGTCAACTGCAAGGCAAGTACTGACTCTAAGTGTAATTAGGAGTTACTTCTCTGGAGATTGGACCACCATTCCACTAATGATACTCCCCACAGTGCCTGCCATATACCTTTGCACATATTCATATATAATATTTATCTCATTTATGAATCACTAAAAAATAATATATTCTAAAATGTGCCTTTGTCATCCACTAGGCATCCTTTCAACCCTTTAACTCCCTTCTCCTGATTCTGGGGTCTTCCTAGGCATACATTGCTTCTGCCTTCCTGGAGGCGTTAAAGAGGAAAAATCAAGGCAATGGGTTGGCTTGCTCTATACTGCCTTTTTTTTTTTTTTTTTTTTAATATTAACTTCTCCTGAACAATGCAGTGATAATGCTTTTCAGCATGTTATTTATTCATCCATTTTAAAAACTCTCGCTGTCCACTGTGTGTCTGTCTTCTTTAAAGTGTGCGTCACACTGTTTCTAAGTGTTCACATTTGGCCAGCCCTCTGTCCCCGTCTCCTTCCTGTAAGCATCTGAATGGCCTAGAGTGGAGGGCAAACTGAGGCCCTTGTCCTTACGCCTCATTCATCAAGAAAATGAAATCTTAAGCCAGATGTATTTTATTTTACTTCCTTGACAAGTATGTCATAAGGATTTGTATGGCTAGGCTTGAAATGCAATCTCTTTCACTCTTTGAAATCTGTACTCCCAACTTTAATGAGACTTCTCTCCGGCATCCGGCTGCTTCTCTTCCCACACAGGGCTTTATCGCTCTCTGAGCCACAAGCCAGCAATGGGGAGTGGACACCCGGCTGACGCTGCTCTTAGCTTTCAGCGTAGGCGCACCAAAGGCCCCGTCTGCCCTTGAGATAATGGCCCAAGGGAAAGGCCCAAGAAGACCAGACGAATGAGATTTGGGACCATTGGCAGGGAATTTTGGTGTCTTCAATGCTAGGAGTGTGGTTTATTTTATTTTTTATTTTTCTTTTTAAAGATTTTATTTATTTATTTGTTTGTCAGAGAGAGAGAGAGCACACAAGCAGGCAGAGAGGCAGGCAGAGGCAGAGAGAGAAGCAGTTTCCTTGCTGAGCAAGGAGCCTGATGCAGGACTCGATCACAGAACCCTGGGATCATGACCTGAGCCAAAGGCAGCGGCTTAACCGACTGAGCCACCCAGGCATCCTTATTTTATTTTTATTTTTTTTAAAGATTTTATTTATTTGCCAGAGTGCTTGCACACACGAGAGAGAGAGACAGAGAGACAGAGAAAGCACAAGCAGAGTGAGCAGCAGGCAGAGGGAGAAGCCGAGTCCCTGCTGAGCGGTGACCCTGATGTGGGCTCCATCCCAGGATTGAGAAACAATGACCTGAGCTGAAGGCAGATACTTAACTAACTGAGCCACCCAGGGGACCAAGGAGTATGGTTTAGAAGAAGAAGTTATGTTATGTCCGGGCTTTGGGGGAACATCGTTGTTAACTGCAGGGCAGTTTAACTCTCCTCTTAGCCCCATCATATACCCTCATCCTTCCAAGGGGATCGGAAGCTAACGCGTGGATTTCAAGGAACTTGCCGTGTAGTACAGAGGCTTACAGCAAAAGAAGCTATTACAAAACTATGCTGGGTATTAAGAGAGAATATGCACCGATGTGTTTGGAGGAATTAACGGAGTCTTTGAACTTAGTGAGGTATTCAAGCAGTCTAAGAGGAAGAGTGTTCTACCACAGCTCAGCTTTGGGGGCAAAAGAAGGAAGGGAAGAGCGTCTCCGCTAGCAACAGCAACACATTCAAAAGTGCAGGAGTCTGAATAAGGAGAGCAAGCTGGGAAACAGAAAGGAAGTGATTTGGCCTGATTTGGGGGTGCAGAGCAGGCCGTGGCTTGCACACGTGTTACCAGATGATCCCAGGTTACCAGAAAGAGCAAGCAAACTCACTTGCATCGTTTCCTAAATGCAGGTGCTTAGGATGGAAGCTTTCTCTTGCCAGTGTACTTACTCTCCCTTCTTCTCACCAAAGCTTCCCGCGGCACCGACCAGCACCTGGACTGCACTCTGGGACAGAGTCTCATTCCTGTATTGCCTTTGGTAGCTCGCCTGAAAAAAAAGGGGAAGATTATGATAGAGCATGGATGACAATAACAATGACAATGACAATGACGATGACAATAACAATAACAATAACAACGACAATAACTTAGTGTTTCCTTTATGGAAAGGTAGTGGGTGAGAAAGAAGTAAAAAATTCCTAAGTAATCTACTATCTCTATAAAAAGAACGTTTCTCGGCAGTCCAGACCTTGCCATCAGTGCGGAAGACCCATCCGAGCTTTGGGTTAAACCAAACTGGTTCTTCAGGAAGCTAAGTTCCCCCTAGATGTTAATTAGGCTTTCGAAAATTAGTGGCGTTCTGTCGTCAAATAACTTTGGGAACTTCCTGCTGCGAGTGTATCCCCATCTTAACAGTTTATGATGCACATTAGAAATTTAAAGACTCTGAGAACTGCTCTTGTGGGGAACCCTGGTTTATAACTTTGATTTCATTTTTCCAAATATTTTGACAACACAACTGTTTTTCTCTCGTCTATTATAAGCATTAAACGGACTGCTGCTGTGGTGCAGAAAGCAGTCATTTGTTCACTTGGTCCATATACTGAGACTGAGACTCACTTTGCTTCCGGCACTAACTCTGATGCTGGAGAAGCACCTCCCCGTCCGACACTGGCCTGGCCACAGTGTGCTGAACACTGTCCAAAATCATTGCACAGACCAGCTTCCTGAATTGGAATGTATGATATAAGTAAAGATTTTTGCTTCCATAGAACACATCTGCACCATCATTTATGGATATCAAAATGCAGATTTGCTCTTGAGGGATACCAGAATGGGATATAACTAATATTTTTAAAAGATCTTATTTATTTATTTTAGAGAGAGAGAGAATGAATAAGCAGTGGGGAGGGGCAGAGGCAGAGAGAAGCAGACTCCCCGCTGAGCAGGGAGCCTGATGTAGGACTCCATCCCAGGACTCTGGGATCATGACTTAAGCTAAAGGCACAGGCTTAACTGACTGAGCCACCCTGGTGCCCCAGAATAAAACTAGGTTTAAGAATGAGGCAACAAGAGTGTCTGGGTGGCTCAGTGGGTTAAGCCTCTGCCTTTGGTTCCGGTCATGATCTTAGGGTCCTGGAATCGAGCCCTGTATTGGGCTCTCTGCTTAGCAGGGAGCCTGATTTGCCCTCTCTCTCTGCCTGCCTCTCTGTCTACTTGTTATCTCTCTTTATATCAAATAAATAAATAAAATCTTGAAAAAAAAAAAGAATGAGGTAACAAAGGTCATTTGTCTGTAACACAGGAACTCAACAGAGTAACGTTCTTCTTCTTAAACTTAGTTAAAATGCTTATAAAATAATGTGAGATTAACATATTATCAATATCCATGCAGGGAAATACCATAGTCTGTTGAAAAATAAGGAAGCTGAAAGTAGTGTAGAATTCATGAGAGCTTAGCAGCACAAATGAAAAAACAGACACTAGAAAAATGTTCATTCTTAATTGATCATCCATACCAAAATGTAAGAAGAATTTAGAGAATGGTTGATACCTTAAAGTAACTGCCATTTATTGGGTGACCTACCATACTATGAAATTAACTGATTTATATATATTTTGCATAGAATTATTTAACTCTTGCAAGAAATTCATGGGGAAGATATTCTAATCTGTATTTCATAGATGAGAAAGCTGAGACTTAGAGGATTAAGAGTTTTTCCCAAGATCACATTAGAAACTCAGTTTTCTCTGAATTTAAAGCCTGTCTCCCCTTTGTCTTATGGTTGGGGGTGTTGCCTCTCCTTTACCACACTGTCGTATCATACTCTGCTTCCTCTTCTAATGTACAACAGTAGTGAGGGTATTGCCCCGGTTAATAATAACTGGCTGAGATTTACATAAAAGCTCTCACACCTGATTAATATTATGGTTGGAACAGTGAGCATTAGAATTGAGATTGCAGAAACCAAATTAACAAACCAAGGTAAACATGAAGATAGGCCAGAACAAAGAAGTCCAAAAAAGATGCGAGATGAGATAAAGAGCTGGAGAACAGAACAGAAAGATCCAACCTACTTTAAAAAATAGGATTTCCTGGTTAAGACCCAATACATAGCACAAAATCAGCAAAGATATAATGGTAGAAAACGAACATTTAGGGCAAGAAATAAAAAAAAGTACATGGAATGTATATTCCTGAAATCATAGGATATCTGAAGTGGAAAACAATCTAAGAGTTCTTGCAGTTAGCATTTTCCTATTTTACAGATGGGGAGAAAAGAGACTAAAAAGAATAAGTTTTGAGTCACCTTATTAATGAAAGCAAAACTTAACATGGATTCTCCTGTATTGATTTGGAGGGTTCCTGAATACTCTATTTTCCTGAAATAAATAAAAAATCTGGAGATGACTCAAAGATATGATATAAACTCTGCTGGTGGAACAAAGCACTATGTGGACATAAGTTCATACTTCATGGCACTGCCTCCGTTGCTTAAAGAAATTATTTAGGTCCTTGGAAAAGCTGCCTTTGAGAGTCAGCCTCTCTGCTAGGACTAATGCTGTATAGAGAACAATTGTACCCTATAGACCTTCCATTTTCCAAGTGAGAATGAACAGGTAGAATGCTGGGAATTCTGTATGGCTGGAATAGCTGAGACTTGCATGAGAGTCCATAGGCAGTGCTGAAGGCCCACCATGAACATTTTGAGAGCATGAGTCACGGCAATGAGTTAAGATCCTGACCTGGATAGTAAATGGTAACTCGCCTATTAGCAGTTTTCCACAGAGTCTAGGATGCTGCTGTGCCACAGAATTTCTCTAACCTTTATCCAAGATTTGATCTGAAAACTACTCTCTACCTAAAGCTATTAGCAGAATTGGTGTTGTTCATGAAATGCTGGTGTAGAGCCAGAGATGGGTGGTGTGGAAATGGTTGCATAACACACCTGAAGATTCAGTTCCCCCGTAATTCCTGCCTTGGGATCTGTGAAATTCCCAAATCCTCTTAATAAATCACCTTTTACTTAGGCTAATTTGGATGAATCTATTTCCTTTTCTTTCTTTTGTCAGTCAAATGGATTCCCAAGATAGCACCAAACTTTCCTTTGCCTTTGTAACAATCTCTTAAGCTATGCAGGTAAGCATAGTCAAGATGGCTTAAAAAACAAAACAAAACAAAAACAGATGTCTTTAGCGAAGGACAAAGTTTTCAGGATAATTTTAGGCCCAAATATCATTTTGAAAGTGTATGATCAAGTACTAACTATTTGTGCCGACAAGAGACGCCTGTTGGCCAGCTCCGTTGCTTCAACGTTAAGGGTCTCATCTATCCCCTTACAGTTTAGACACGTCACCTTTTGATGTTCTGTTTGTTCTCCTTGGTTCAACTAAGTGAAACAGAAATAAGAACAAAAAAACCCCAAATACATGAATACTAAGATATTGTTTAGCATACATAACCCTCAAACAATTCACCTAAAAATTTGGTTCAAAATATTATAGAAAACCTGTTAAATATAGAAGAAGAGTTCAGATGAGTTTCCTCATCATTTCACAGTTATCTAGAAAGTAAAATAATTGCCACTTTTGGAGGAAAGACGCTATATCCTGTTTTTACATTTACATGGCATTATTGACATTTTATAAAAGCTACCATATATATGATCCCATTTTAAACCAATGGTTCTGAAAGTGTGGACTCTGAGCAGCCTCAGCGTCATGTGGAAATTGTTAGAAATGCACATTCCCAGACCCCATTGCAGACCTGCTAAATCAGGAAGTCTGGGGAAAAGGGCAGCAATCTGTGTTTTTACAAAGCATTCTATGATTCCTGCTGCTGCTAAAGTTTGACGATCACTGCCTTAACCTAATCACTTAAGGTAGAGTAGAGTAGAAAATGAACTTAGCATTGGGAGATGGGGATTATGGATAACTTCATTTTACAGCAGAGAAAAGCTGAAGCTCAGAGAAAACTGAAGAATTGCTCAAGATCACAAAGCTATTTATTAAGTGAGAAAGCCAGGTTATGAACCCAGATTTTCTGAGTCCAAGGCCAGTGCTCTATCCATAACACCATAATATCCCCCATGTTTGATCATCTGCCTTTCTAAACAGACCAAGAATCAGAGTGGGGGCCTCAGCCTTGACTTTGCACTAGAATCAGCTGGGTAAATGGAATGAAAACACATATTCTTGAGACCCACCTCAGACCATCTGGATTATTAGAATCTCCTGAGTGGGGCTGGGAAATAAAGCCATATTTTAATAAGCTTTTTAGAAGAGTCTCATGCAATCAGATTAGTAAAAGTCCACAACCAGAAATTGGGAGCTACTATAGAAATAATTGGATTTGACTTGGTATTTGTAGTATCCAGAAATCCCCGCAGTATTCCTATAGGCAGAGGGCTTGGTCCCTAGGAGGCGCTTCCAGCACTGGTTAGTGGATATGAAATGCATTTTGCGGAATCCTACTTTATAGAAACCAATTATCTTATGTCTACACTCCTAGGAGTTGGTTCCTCATATTGTAAGACTCAGCAAAAACACTGCAACAACAGCATCATACAGTATGCATTGAAACACTGCACTGAAAACTGGATGTAACATAGGAGATAGCAAAGCAGCAGTAGTAGCACCGAGAAGATTCCAGAACAACATTTATTATTTCTCCTTATGGCAACCGTGACCTTCAATGATTAAGAAGTCTGACCACAGAGATTCTAAAGCCTATCTCAGAAGCAGGAGGTGACATCTCACCCACACCTAAAGCCTAATGATACTGGCTTTGAATGCTATTTGATATAAAAAAAACAATATTAATCATGAGGGCTAGGAAGTAATTGGCATATATAGTAGTGTAAACAAATGTTAAATAAATGCTGGGCAAGGGCTCCTGTCCACTGTCCATCTAATAAAACACTAGCCATTTTCTCTGGCTCACTCTCCTCCTTTATGGCATCTTTCCTAGGGAGCTCCAAAGCACTGTTAATTCTTTTGAATTTACAACACTAAGATTCCCTTCTTACTATTATGACAGTGGGTTACCAATACAAGCTCTCTGTCCGTTACAGGTAACAATAAAATCAAGACTTAAGGTAATGATATCTACTTTGAAGGAGTAAAGAAAAGGTATGACTTGCTTACCGCATATGGGTTTTGAAGTATAATTGCCTTTTCAACCATATTCCAATCTGCATTGGCAAGATCTTTGTCAAATTTGAGTGCAGAGGCTGCAGATTTGGTTAGCTCTTGAAAGTGTTGAAATGTACAATAAAGTGATTTATATTTTGTTGATGTGACATCACGAAGACCTTCGGTATGAAGAGTATGTTTTATCAATAGCAGGGATACCACCATTTTGACATGGATTATATAGTTTTCTTTTGTTCCTACTGCCACCAACTATTTTTAATTTAAGTTAAACTCAACATAAATTGTTAATGATGAAAACATTAACAATTTCAAGCTTTTTGACTTTCACTCTCCTCAAAAAAGCTGAAGTACATAATAATAACAGTAATAGCTAATACTTATTGAGAGCTTACAATATGCTAAGGAAACACTTCATAGGACATTGAATGTATTAAGTCTTTGGTTACCTTACCTTTTCCCAGTTTGTTAGATGAGAAGACAGAAGCACAGAGGTGTAATGATTATTTTTATGTGTCATCTTGACTGGGATAAGGATCCTCAGATATTTGGTAATATTATTCTAGGTGTGTCAGTGAAGGTGTTTCTGGATAGAATAGCATTTAAATTGTAGAATGGGTAAAGCAGATTGCCCCCCTTACTGCCAGCAAGCCTCATCTAAACCACTGGAGCCCTGAGTAGAACAAAAGAAAATGCACTCTGCCTCACGGTCTTTGATTTGGGACAGCAGTCCTCTCCTGCATCTGCATTTGGACAAGAACTTAAACTAATTGGCTTTCCTAGTTCTCAGACCTTTGGACTACAGATCTTGGTACTTCTCAGCTTCCATGACCATGCAAACCAATTTCCTATAATAGTATCATATATATATGCACACAGAATAGATGACACGTACATATATAGGGGATATATATGTAGGAGATATACATGTAGGAGATATGTATCTGTGTATATGTATATCTATACTACCTACATATACATCCCTGACATACATATCCCATATATATGTACATATTTACAAATACACAGAATATAGGTAGATAGAAAAATATGCAGGAGGCATCAATATAGATATGTACATATATACATGCACATATACATATAATATAGATATGTACATATATACTACCTAAATGTAATATCGTGTATATGTATAGAATAAGTGTATATGATATATGTTTGTCTTCAGACCTCATTAAGGTTTGAAGGACTCTTCCTATCAGATACAAAGTCCTTTTAATGAGCCACAGAAGCTTTCTTGGAAAGCAATAATGTTCCATGAGCAAATGTTCACTGCTCTCAGTGCAAATAAATAGGTGCTCCTCGGTAAGAATTTTAAGTTTATTTAGCTATTAAGTAGAAGATGTGATACTATTTGCCAAAATTTCCCCTCTCTGATCTTGTTTTCCCAATTTACTATGTTAAGGCTCAGAGAATTTTAAAAAAGAAAAAAGGTTTTGGTTGCAAATACAAGGCAGGAGGGCAGTTTGGGTAATGCGATGCCATCAGTAAAGATGGCGTCTCAGATCGATTACAAACGGCATGAAGGTGAAAGCTCTGTGTAACGGAAAGGGCGATAGAGCAGTTGGGAGTATAATGGATTGAAAGCATCAGGGCTGCTTGTTTCTAGTTCCTCAGTTGCTGTTATCTTGTTGCATGACCTTGGGCAGGAACATTTACCTCTCTAGATCTCCACTCTTCCCTTGTTAAAAAATAGACGATGAGGGTTGCTGGAGGGGAGGCTTGTCAGAGAAATAGGGTGGCTGGGTTATGGACATTGGGGAGGGTGTGTGCTATGGTGAGCACTGTGAATTGTGCAGGACTGGTGATTCACAGACCTGTACCCCTGAATCAAACAATACATTATATGTTAATAAAATTTAAAAAATAATAATTAAAAAAATAGAAGATGAAAACAGGCATAACCGCTTAATGCAATTGTCTCCTACAGCTGCTATTTTTGCTTCTCTGCTCTTCAATCATTTATCCACAGAACTAGAGTTAACATATAATTACACTTGCTTAAAACTGGCCAAGGAATTCGTCTTGCCCTTAGAATAAAATCTTAAAATCCGAGGCCCTTCATTACTTAACCCCTTCCTACCTCTCTCATCTGGACATTCTCCATTATCTGCTTGTACTCAAAGGGTCAAATGCTCTTTCCTTGAATATACTCAGCTTCTAGCTTCCTCAGGAACCTAGCACCCATTGTATTTTCTATCTTATGTAATGTGTAATTTGTTTACGTTGTTGTGCACGTGACTCTCTGGTCCTGCCTCATTTGACTTGCTGTCTGTTTCTTTTTTCTCCAGTGTAAGCTCCACTGACACAGAAATCCTGTCTGTCTTCATAATGCATCATTATCAGTTAGAATAGTGCCTGGCATATAAGAAGTTTTCAATAAAAGTTTGTTGAATAATTGAAAAAACTTACTGTATTATTTTTTTTAAACTAGACTAATGCAAATAAGTAATCTTTTTTAAATTTACTAGCTTATTGGCCTAATCTGTTTATATGCTTAAAAAAAATTTTTTTTTATTTGTTTATTTGAGAGAGACAGAGATAGTGAGAGAGAGCATGAGCGGGCAGGAGGGGCAGAAGCTCACTCCCCACTGAGCTTGGATCCCAATGCAGAACTCTGTCCCAGGACCCTGGGATCATGACCTGAGCCAAAGGCAGATGCTTAACCAACAGAGCTACCCAGGATCCCCTCTTCATATGCTTTTATATAGAGAGCCAATTTCTTCTTCTATTAGACACCTGATTTTCATTTATGTGGATTCTTTCCTCATTAATAGCAATTCTTTAGCATTTTTAGAATGTTTATCTCTTCATTAATAGTAATTACAAGGGGTTACTTAGTAATTAGTAGAGTTTACCTAGTAATTAGTAATTACTAGGGCTTACCTAGTTTACTGACTGCCATTGGCAAAATAAATCTATTGACAATCAAGGTAATTAAGCATACTGACACTCCATGAAATAGTACCTATAATAGAAAGAAAAATACAAAGTAAATATTCATGATAATTTCTTGTAGCGTAGTCTATATTTACCAATGAAAATTAAACTAGATTGTACTAGGTCAATAAATGCTCATAGTAGGGAGAGAATTTGAAAGTCAGGCATGATGAAAGTACTCTGGGGATTCTCTGTCTCCCTGCATGTATTTTATCCATGTTTTTGGAACCAAATCAAGACTCAGGCAGGACACGTGGTTTGACAAGTAAACATGTACTTACAGAGACATTGGGGGAAAAAAATGCTTGTCCTTAAATTCCATTGCTGTACTTCTTGGGCCTTCATATATTTAACCAGTTTAATAGCTATATATATCCAGTTTAGTATAGGAAAAAGATCTGACATCCATTATTCATTATGGCCAGAGCCAGAATTCCACAGGCATCAGTAATTTGCTAAAGCTTCTGGAAGCATTCTAACACACGTTCAAAGTTGAGGACCTCTAAGTTATTTTATTTCAATAGAAATATGAGCTAATGTCTATATAGTAAGTGTAGGGCACAATATATCAAACTTACTTAATCCTCACTACCATTCTATGAAGTATATACCAGTATTGTCCAATTACACAGGAGACAAACTCAGGCACTGTTACTTACACAAGGTCATTGGCCTTTGTGAGTCCTAACAGGGACAAGACTCAAGTTATTTTTAACCCTTTCCTGGAGTGCTGCTTCATGAGTATTAAAAAGTTAGCTGGAGGGTTCAGCTAAATTAAATTAAGAAAGAAGTGTGACTTTCTTCTCAACTAGTTGCTACTAGTGAGGGCATCTTACTACATGATTTTGTTTACTAGCGTTTTATCTCATATCAGGTCTATGTGGCATCACTATCATGTCATTACAGCTCATATTTGTTGTACACTTACAATATGTTAAACCATGTGTTGAGCATTTTATGTACATTTTCAATTTCTTCAAATAACCCTTTGAGATTGTGGTGTGCTGGAGCTGACTTTTGCAGTTCGTGAGAGCTGATGTTAAATTTTCAGGAAGTTATGGAGTTGATTATTGTTCTGTTAAAGTGATTATGCAATGGAAAGTGACAAATATTATTTAGGGCTCCCTCTGACCCCTAAAAGAGTTACTTGTTAACATTTGCTAACACACCATTGGTATTATTAAGTCCCTTTTGAAATGAGGAAACTGACATGTGCCTTGAGGTGGGTATTAATTAACTCACTGATGGCTACACAGCAGATAGCAGCCAACTAGAAACTTCAGAATCCAGATCCATGTGCGATGTCTACCATTACACGGGTCAGGGTGTGTGGTGCCAAACTGACCTTGATTATTCAGGCATGTGGAGATACTTAAAAAGAAGGGGGAGATCATGTAATATTAGATAATTTCGTGTGTTTTTAAGAAAGATTTTATTTATTTGAGAGAGAAAGAGAGAGAGAAAGCGAGAGAGGGAATATAAGCAGGGGGAGTAGGAAAGAGAGAAGCAGGCTTCTGGTAGAGCAGGGAGCCCGATATGCGGGTCAATCTCAGGACTCTGGGATTGTGACCAGAGAGGAAGGCAGATGCTTAACGACTGAGACACCCAGGGGCCCTAGATAATCTCACTTTCAAAAGCAGTGTTTGAATGTTTCATGTTTTAATGTTTGGGATATTATCTAATTAGACACGCAATAATTTCCTTGCTGCTTTTCCCTTTACATTTGGAATTTATGTGTTTAAAAAAAACCCTGCAATGGAAGTGTTAGATGCATCTTGATATCTTCACAGGAAATTTCTTATAGAGGTCCTTGTAATGTTCTTACCTGGAAACGAGGTAGAGGGAGAATCATGCCTTTTATGTTCTGTTAGGCAGAATTTGGGGCTAGTAATTAATGAAGAGGTAACATCACTAGACCATTAAAATATTCTGGTTCCTAGCATTACTAAATGTGGCCTCACATTTAGTAATATGAAAGTCAATGAAGTCAATCACAAACAGGTTTCTATTTTTCTCAAGTGGCTATTAGCAGTAAGTAAAAATATAAACACTTATTGAGTACATATTCCTTTTTTTTTAAGATTTTATTTATTTATTTGACAGACAGAGAGCATAAGTAGGCAGAGAGGCAGGCAGAGAGAGAGGGGAAGCAGGCTCCCTGCTTAGCAGAGAACCTGATGTGGGACTCGATCCCAGGACCCTGGAATCATGACCTGAGCTGAAGGCAGAGGCTTAACCCACTGAGCCACCCAGGGGCCCCTGAGTACATATTCTGTATCGGGTACTATTTTTAAAAATATTTATTCATTTATTTATTTGACGGGGGAAAGGATGGAGGGAGAGGGAGAGAGAAAATCTGGAGTGCAATGCAGGGTTCTATCTCATGATAATGACATGAGCCAAAACCATTTAGATTTGGAGGCATAACTGATCAAGCCACTCAGGCACCCTTATCAGGTACTATTTTAAAATTATTTAGGGACGCCTGGGTGGCTCAGTTGGTTGGACGACTGCCTTCGGCTCAGGTCATGATCCTGGAGTCCTGGGATGGAGTCCCGCATCAGGCTCCCAGCTCCATGGGGAGTCTGCTTCTCTCTCTGACCTTCTCCTCGTTCATGCTCTCTCTCACTGTCTCTCTCTCTCAAGTAAATAAATAAAATCTTTAAAAAAAAAATAAAAATAAAATTATTTATAAGTTTTAACTCCTTTAACTTTTTTTTTTTTTTTAAGATTGCATTTCTTTATTTGGCAGGGGGAGAAACAGAGAAAGGGAGCACACACAAGCACGGAGAGCAGAAGCACAGGCAGAAGGAGAAGCAGGCTCCCAGCTGAGCAAGGAGCCTGACACAGATGTGGGGGCTCCATTCCAGGACCCTGGGATCATGCCCCCAGCTGAAGGCAGATGCTTAACCATTTGAGCCACCCAGGTGTCCCCATAATAAACTCATTTTAAAAGTGTAATGAAAAGGGGTGCCTGGGTGGCTCAGATGGCTAAGTGTCTGCCTTTGGCTCAGGTCATGATCCCAGGGTCCTGGAATGGAGTCTCGCATCAGGCTCCTTGCTCAGTGGGGAGTTTGCTTCTCACTTTCCCTCTGCCACTCCCTCTGCTTGTGCTCCCCTTGCTTGTGCTCTCTCTCATGCTCTTTCTCTCTCTTTTAAATAAATACATAAAATCTTAAAGAAAAAAAAAACTGAATGTAAAGATAAACCCAAATCATCCAATCAGGTGTTAGAAAGATAAGAGTAGGGACAGGTGTGTTTACCTCTCTTATCTTATTTTATGGCTTTTATTGCTCTTGTAATGAAAAACATGATTGTAGCATTGAGGAAGGGGTTTAGGGAATCCCTAAGCCAGAATGTTCCCCAGGAAGAGGAAAGTTGCCAGTTGTTTTTCCTCTCCCCAATCTTGCCAGCACAGCTAAACCACTCCCGTCATCCAAGTGGGATTGAGCTACCGCTCCACAAAAATGTATTTTAGTACACAGAAACAATATTCATAAAATGCTCAAATAAAAAAATTCATTTATCTTTACTTGAGATTTTTCCCTCTCAGAGCCAAGAGAAAGTTCAGAGTAGGCAAGCAGAAGAGCCATGTTTATATTAGGCGTTCCTTTCATTTCACTCCAGACCATTATGAATGCCCAGCGCCAGCTGAACCCATGGCCAAGTCGAGACAAAACAGGGCTCAATATTAGAAAGACCAAAAGTCTAAAACACAAAAGAGATTTTAAAAAGTTATTCTTGCTATAGACATTCCCCCACCCTTTCATTCTACTCTATTCCAATCTATTCCCCGTGGAATGGCCGACTCTCAGACAAAGGAACCATCTTTTCACACACTGTGGCCCCGAAAAAAGGCAGAAGGGCATTTCATTGAGAGAGATGCCAACAGGATGGCATTATTCTTTTTGCTCCTTTCTATGAAGTTTGTAGTAGGGTAATTACACATTTCTTGGGGTAGAAAAGAAAAAGTTAGAGACGTTTTGTGAATCTATTCTATCCTGGATTCTCCCCACTCCCCCCAAAATAAAAAAAGTCTAACGATTAAGAACTGAAGGGGGAACATGTCTTCCCTTTCTTTGTTCTTTGTAGATTTTTAACCTTGCTGAATTTACCCAATACTCGCAGATTTGTTTCTAGTTTTTCTTTTAATCACATATCTCCTACATTTCACACCAATTGTATCTGATAATTTGGTAGTAATTTCCATTTAGTTGGCACTAGCCAACTGCTGTTGACTCCTAATTAGTTTTCCTCGATGGAGGTAAAACGCTAGCAACACAAGGGATAGAACCTGGAGAGTGTAGTCATGGTGGTTTTTCCTCCTCTATATCACATCCTTTTCACTAACATGGGCAGACTCTTTCCTGCCTTTTACCACTGAAAAGGGGACTACAAAAATTATTTAAGTGAAAAGGACATTTACAAGAAGGACTTTCTAATGATTTTTAAAAATCTGTTTGTAACTATAAATTAATCAGAAGGGAATTATTTGTTGTACAATATTAGGCAAACAAAAGCAACATAAAATTTTTATTTATGATTGATGCTGAACTTTATGAAACCTCATAGGAAAAAATAACAGTGGACGAAACATACCAAATGTTAACAGCAGTTTCCCCTGGGTAGTAAAATTACGAAAGATTTTTTTTCTTCTAATTAAAAAAAAATTATAGAGTTCTTGGATTACTTTGACATGCAGTTAGAAGTTGAACGAAAAAACCCCACTAAAACAGTAATTTGCTAATGAGTCTTTGGCAAGTTTAAGAGGGAATTCTTCATTTTCATTCTAAGGAATGACACATTTTTATTTTAAAAAATATCTTTGGGCTTATTCAGTGTCCTATAAATAGAAAAATTCAAATGACATTCTTACCTTAAAACAATAAGTGTGAAATAGATATTTAATGAATAATATATGTCAGAAAATGTTATGTATAAATACATATGTGCAGGAATTAGAAGTCCAACGAAGGTAAACACCATAAGTGAAGCAACAAATGATAGACAATTCCAGAATCTGCATTTTCAAAAAAGTTGAATGTGGTTAATTACAGGTAAGTAATCTAACACATTTATCACAAGATTTATTCATGTGAAACATTGTGCTAGGCCTAATCAAGAAAATAAAGATGAATAAGGAATTTACCTATACACAAAGGGCTTATAATTTAACTGGGAGAAAGGAGCAGTAAGGCAAGTAAACTATATGTAAATTAGTGTCTTTCTTTTGGGATTGATTCTGAAAACATGTTTTGCTTCATTCAGGTGCCGTGGTTCATGTGGCTTGAAAATCCCGTTGTGAACTCCTTGTATTATTAGGAAGAGCTAAAATTATCTTTAAAAGGATTACTGAACTGCGAATCTGCTTTATATAGTGATAGAATTAAGGCTTACCCTAAAATCTAGTGAGCACTTAGAAGATGTGAAATAATCCTTTATTCAAATGAATGCCCTCTGTATATTTCTCCTTTTGGGATTTGTGAATGTGTGTACATTTTAAAGTGCCTAAGAGCCCAGGAAAACTCTACATCACTCTGAAGTGCATGTTCTCATCTGCTACAGGCAAAGCAATTTGGTAAAGGACACTCAGTTACCAGTATTTGTCATGTTTTGGTGTTGGCACCATAGGAGGCTATTTTTAAAATTTACTTTTTATTATCTTCCTATATATTTCCTGCGAATGTCACCATATTACATTAATAACAAAATAAATTGAAAAGATTAAAAGGGCACACAAATACCACTTTCATGAGATGACAGTGGCTTGGTTTAACCATATGCTACCAGGGTTGTCAGTCCCTGAAACCCTTAAAAAGAATGATTGTCCCTTCTCCAGAAAAATGGACTTGCCAAATACCAGATGCAATACTAAAAATAACTCTCTGTTGCAGTAATACAAATTTTCAGTTCCAAGCAGTATTTAAGAGGCACAAATACCTAGGCCTTATCAGGCAAACACTGCATATAAAACATTCTAGCCTAGGAAATACTAAGTCAAATACTTCAAAATAGTGTTTATGTGGCCACACTTAGGCTAATAATTACTGTAGGCTATGAATTGTCATCCCTTTCTTACAGATGCATGGTCATGCTTTTAATTCTGTTAGCTTCTGGATTTAAATGCTGCATCCAATGTTAACTCAGAGGGAAACACACTAAGATATATTTTATGATGATTCTGTAATTTTTATCCTTCTTTTGACTTCACTATCAAAAGCAAATCCAATTGTTGTACCATGTGCATAGGCACCAAGAAAATAAAATAAAATAAAATCCCTCAAAGCATTATACCCACCTACCCATACAATTAATGAAATCCTTTGTGAGCATTAATTGAGTAGGATAATTCAGCCAAGTGAGTGGTGAATATGAACTACCATGATACTTTTCTTTTCATTTAACAAGCGCATAATTGAAAAATTTTCCCAACATTGTGGAAAAATGCTGCGGAATACCAAATATAACAGTCTCATTAAGTGAGCATAAAATGCAATCAAATCAACTAAGCAACAAATCTAGAGGAGCTGTCAAGACCCTTTCATATGTGGTAGAAACTAATGGGAGAAACCTGATGAGGGGGAAACCAGATTCTTTAAGGAACCAGTCTATCAAATTCAAAGTAGGTTTGAACTGAACAACCAAGATCCAGCTCATCTCATCTCATGGACTTGTGCATGACCTTGTGCTTGGGTGTGTGCACGTGTGTGTTTGTAACAATTCAGGCACATTGAAAAAGTGTTTCTGACTTAAAAAAAAAAAAAAGAACTTCTCTTTTATTTGATGATATGAGTATCCTAATACTGTTGTGTATTTTTACATATGTAGTATTTTTGTGTATCTTTTATGTAGCAAAAAAGGTCACAACCCTGTCTGTATCTAAGTGTCATGAGGGGAGAATTTTAGAAAAATTTTTAAAGAACCAGATGTCTGAATGCAGTCATGGTTTTGGTTCAACAGATCCAGGCAACTGTATTATGTTTATTGCCTGACATCGGACAGCCACTAGCCTAGAGAAATGACATGACCTTATGGACAGAATGTTGTTGGGGTGTCAACTTGTCAGGAATAAAAGATCCTGCAGCCCGGCAAGGAAGTAATTTCTATTTTGGGAATTTCTTTCTAGGAAGGTGAAGTATAAATGGAAGCTTGAAAGAAGGAGGGTGTATACTCTGCCAGCATACAGGGGAAGCGCATTTCAGGAACGGAAACTCAAGGACAGAAGCAGCACAAATAGCATGCTGGGACGTCTGAGGAACAGCAGAGTGATTAGAGTGGCTAGGGTGAGTTCAGTGAGGGTGAGAGTGGTGGAAATGAGGGGGACATCGGTCTCTGTTTGTTTGCCATTAAAGCAGCTTTGACCTGTAGCCAGAATAGAAGTTATCAGACAGTTTTTTTTTTTCAAGATTTTGTTTATTTATTTGACAGACAGAGATCACAAGTAGACAGAGAGGCAGGCAGAGAGAGAGAAGGAAGCAGGCTTCCCGCTAAGCAGAGAGCCCGATGCGGGGCTCGATCGCAGGACCCTGGGATCATGACCTGAGCCGAAGGCAGAGGCTTTAACCCACTGAGCCACCCAGGCGCCCGTATCAGACAGTTTTAAACAAAAGAAATGATCTGGGTAAGGAGGAAGTGAGGCTAGTGAGGATCCGAAAAGATCATGGGATTGACTCTGTGTTGCCTCAGCGTGATTGCAGAATTGTTCGAATCGGGGTCCCAGAGGTTGTAAGCCTAAAACACGGGAGATGATGGACTTCTTCTCTGAGAGAGTAGCAAGGACCTGCTGCAGATTACTGTAGGCTTCAGGCAGATTTACCTTTGTTATCCTAGATTTCTACCATCTTGGAGAGTAGGAGCTGACACATGTCATGTTTTAAGACAATAAGATTCGTGAAATTGAGATTATGAAGTGGTCTTTTAAGTGGGTGGCTTAAGCAAGGTGGGAAACATTCCCACAGGAGGAGAGGAAGTCCAGGAGCTGAAAGGTGGAGTAGAAGGATCAACTGTGTGGATACTGATTGACATCACTAGGAATAGTGATAGAGAAATGGTACCGCAGAGAGCCACAGTGAGAGGGGGGCCAACATCTTCATGAAATGGAGAGTGTGATTCGGGGCTCTAGATGTAAATCGACCAAATAATATGGTACAGCATATGGTACAGCATAGCAATTTAAAAAAGAGGATCAATAATTCAACTACCAAGACTTCAAATACAGACCATCCCCAATTTTTTTACAGCCTGAGAATCTGATGGCATGAACTTCAAAACTGGGTTTTTCTAGGGAAGAATGATGAAGAATGATCTAGAAATGACTTTGAGATACAGAGAGATCACCTACCACAACTCTAGGCTCAGTAGTACCAGGGATGTGAGGGAGAAAAACACAAATTTTAAGGAATGCAAGTGAAGTAATGTCTTCACAGGAGATCCAGGTTTCAGTTAGAGCAGAAAGGTGAAAAGAGTCTTTGGAATCACTTCCCAAAGGCAGAGTTGAAACACATAATATTTTTAATTCTTCCTCCAGCAATTAATTGTGGCAAGTAATTCTGCCTAGCTGCTGATACAATTGATTTTCCTTGTAATTGACACGAGGTGTTAGTAGATGCTTCAAAATTCTATAAGGTTCTATATTTTCAATCTTATTCTATTTTCTATATTATTCTCCAAAACTCTAAAATCACTGATTATGTTCAGAGTCTCTGTTAACATATGTTGCCATTGTGTGATTTAGGTCAAGTTCTCAGCCTATGTATTGGAGCATCACAAAAAGCAACACCCTTCTTCTACACTGGTGCAAATTCCAATCACCCCTAAACTGGATGCCCTTGAGCAGGGCACAGTTTATACATTTGTACATTTGGCCATATTTTCTTTTATACCATGGCCAATCCTTTTCAGATGCTCTAGCTTAATCTTTTAATGTGCTTTGCAGGCCATCTCTTCATTGTCCTTAAAATATTGGGTTTCTATTCTAGTAGTAACACCATGCTGAACCATGTTGGAGCCTGAGGCAAAAGGAATTAATCAGTAATATTGCTTCCATCTTAATTTAAAAGTTTTGCATTTTCACAAACATGGATTTTTTGCATTAATTCCAATTTTCAAAAAAAATTGTACTAAAATATTATGTATCTTCATTACTGAGTTTTTTGGCACCTTCTTAAATTTTATGCTAGAATGAGTGCCTCATATGCCTTGCCTTAATCCTGGCCCTGTCTAGTAAATTTTACTAGAAATTCCTGAGTAGACTGTCAGACACTTGAGAGAATTAGTAGGAAAACAGAGCTAACATGAACTCAAGGTAAGTTTACAAATTTTGCCTAAAATTAGAAGATTAGAAGACACAGGCAAATAGAATTTTGAGTAAAAGTTTTTCGTCAGGTAGTTTTGGAGTCCATATCTTACTTTGACTAATGTAGATGTAGATAGAGTTGCTATTACAATATTATAGCTTCTAATGCATGAAACAAAGTGAAAATAGACCATCTACTCACTCGAGAAGAAGCGCTTCAACTCCTGGTTTAAAACTTGTAGAATTCAAAAAAAGTCCCATAATAGCCAGGGTAAATATTCCAGACATTCCAACTAGCTCACCTATTTATAAAAGAAATAAATATAAAGTATTAATTTATATTAATAAATTAATATTATACAAATTTTGCCCAAGATAAAAATATCAGATATCTCGATAGTATAGTAACTTTATAGAAAGACTGCCCTACTTGGTTTCAACTGAATTATATTACAGATTGTAACCACCACCTCGTCCTCTTCTTTCTCAGATTCCCACCCAACTGTGATGTCAAGTCTATAGTGAACCTCCTTGCACTGCTTTGGCTTCAGATCACTGCCAACAATATGAAGCTCACAAAATTTCTCATGGGCCCCACTCTGGTCTGAGCACCCTCTACAGGTCTAATTTTTTCAGAGGGCTCTGGAGGAATGAAATGGAAGTGAGCCAGTGAGTTTTTTATGAACGAGCCCACTTCATACTTTCTTCTTAGGAGACAACGGGAGATAGAAATGATCCGATTTTGTGGTAGGACTAAGGGAGTTGACCCAGTAGAAACCTCATATGGGTATACTTCCCCAGCTTAATATTGTTTTGGCACATTTACTGTGCTGGACTGAAAAGCATAAAAAATTGGAATATTCTTAAAAGTAGTGGTATTAGAATTATATTACCCCTTGCTTATGAATGTAGTATATTACCACTGTAAAAATTCAAATAATATGGTACAGCATATGGTACAGCATAGCAATTTAAAAAAGAGGATCCATAATTCAACTACCAAGACTTCAAATACAGACCATCCCCAATTTACAAAGTTTTGACTTGTGATTTTTCAGCTTTACAATAGTGCAAAAGCAGTGTGCATCCAGTAGATACAATACTTCCAATTTTGAGTATTGATCTCTTCTCAGGCTAGCAATTTGTGGTAAGAGCCTCTCTCATGATGCTGGGCAGTGGCAGCAAGCCGCAGGTTCCAGTCAGGCAGGCCATCATGAGAGTCAACAGCCAATCTGCACCCACATGACCATTCAGCTTTTCACTTTCAGTACAGCACTCATTAAATTACATGAGATATCCAACCTTTTCATAAAATAGGCTTTGTGTGACATAATTTGCCCAACTGTGGGCTAATGTAAGTATTCTGAGCATGTAGAAGGTAGACTGGGCTAAGCTATGATGTTTGATAGGTGAGGTGTACTAAATGCATTTTTTTAAAGATTTTTTTTAAAAAATTATTTATTTATTTGACAGAGAGAGATCACAAGTAGGCAGAGAGGCAGGCAGAGAGAGTGAGAGAAGCAGGCTCCCCACTGAGCACAGAGCCCAATGTGGGCCTCGATTCCAGGGCCCTGAGTTCATGACCTGAGCCGAAGGCAGAGGCTTAACCCACTGAGCACCCAGGCGCCCCTACTAAATGCATTTTTGACTTAATGATCTTTTCAACTTACAGTGGTGTATTGAGATATAACTCCATTGCAAGACAAGGAAGATAATTATAATTTTAAATCAAACTTACAGCCTTAGAATAAATCCCACTTTGTCATGGTGAATAATCCTTTTTAACTCTAAAACTTTAAAATTATTTTGGGAAGTATAACCCCGAATCTTGAGGCTATGTTCACTTACTAAATAATGTTAGAGGAAAGCTATTTGCTAGAATATACTTTTTGTAGAAATTTAGGTATCCATAATTAAAGCAGTATGCAATGAATGTATCTTTACTGACCATTCTCTTGGTATCTATTAATTCATTAACTTGATTATGTAAACTCACTTGATTATAACTGGCTTTAATCTACTGATTAGTTAGGAAGCCTCAAGCTTCTATATTCTGCCTTTCCTTCATCAGACACAAAAATAATGAATCTTGTTACTCTAGCATTTCTAAAAAGATTTTCTCTGTCTTAATTTATTCAAATCTTGTATTTCTCATAAGCTTTTATAGTTTTCCGTGTTTAGGCTCAAACTTCTTGTTCAGTTTATTCATTTATATTTTGTAATATTTTGCCAATGTAAAGAGAATCAAATTTTTATTATATTTTCTAACAAGCTACTGCTGGCTTATAAGGACACTATTTTTTTGTATATTTATCTTATATCAAACTATTAAAAAGCCTTTTGGGCTTGGTTTATTAGTTAATGCATTTGGATTTTCTATTTAATCCAAAATGCTGTCATTAATGTAATCATTTTCTCCTTCAAAATTATGTATAAATCCATTCATTTCTCTCCTTTCTTCCTTCCTCCCTTCTTTCCTCTCTCTTCCTTCCTTCCTTTCTTTGTTTCTTTCTTTCTGTCTTTCTTTTTCTTTCTATTGTCTTAGCAAAAGCTTCTAGAGAAATCATGGATATGCAACTAGGCAATATTGGCTCCCTCCTATCTGTAAAAGGAAGGACATTGTATAAGTTGGTAACTAAGTAACTAGCTATTATTTCCTGCACATGCTAACTCCAAGTCATTTACAGGGCTGTCTTGAAAAGATGGGTTGAATGACATTCTGGGGCTGCATCAGAGAACAATAATAGGGTAAATTATTAATATAATATTAATATAATATTAATATAATAAACATATTCCGCAAGGAGGAGGGGGTGACAAATGGATTAACATTAACAGATTTTTTTAATATTTAGTCTTGATCTGTAACTTCTATTTTGATTTCCTTTTGGATCTAAAATTTATCAAGAAAAGTATATTTAATTTCAGGCTACTAGAATGATTAATAAAGACCTTCCTTTTGTAATTAGTAAATGCATTATAGCAAATATAAGTAATGTAATTATAGTAAATATAGTAAAATAGTAAATACACTAAATGTAATTGTGAATGCATTGTTATTGAACAGTGTTTCAGATTTTATTAAAATGCTCTTCAAGTCTAGTTCATTTCTGTAAATTTTCTCTGGGTATGTGTATAGGATATGCCTTCTGTTTGAGGAAATAAAACCTTATATTTTGTAAACCAAACAATTATTTTTTTTTACTTATATCTTTTTATAGCCATCATTATTTTTTATCCAACTGCTTATGAAATTATCTGAGAAAGGCATGCTGAAATATCTCATTGTAATTATGATTTTGTTAAATTCTTTTGTCTTTTATAATGGTATTTGTTTGACATATTTTGAGACATTGATTTCTATTGTATAGAAATTAATATTTTTATCTCTTGTTTTGTTATTTTAACAAAAATATTCCTCATAGATAAGTTGAATTTTTTTGTTTTTATTTTTTTACAAACTTTGCCTGGTATGCATTTTCCCAAATCTCTATTTTGCATTTTTCTGTCATTTTAGGCCTCAGACTTACTAATAAAAAAGATGAGGTGCAGGATTGAGACGCAGAGGCTTATGTGATAGACATCATCTCCAAAAACAGTAGATATCCACAGCTGAATCAGTTTTGAACATAGAATTCCAAGCAAGAAACTTGCTAGAAAATAAGACCAAATTTCAAGCAGGATCTCAAAGACTGTAAGAAAAGGGAGTAAACAGAAAAGAGTTACTAGAACTTACTTGACCTTAAATTTAAGTGATACTCTGGGTCATCTTTTCTTTTTGTCCTTATCTTTAACAATAGCTTATCGCCATTGGTATGTATGGTATTTTCTTATTCCTAAATTGAAACAGTTTCCATTCAAATGCTGAAAGCTGTAACAAGTTAGCAAAATTCAGTCAGTTTCATTTAAGAGCTCCTTTCAGTGTCCTTTAAGAAATACACTGGGTGTGGTGCATAAACAATGAATTCTGGAACACTGAAAAGAAATTGAAAAATTAAATGAAAATTAAAAAAAAAAAGAACTGTGAGAGAATACATTTCTGTTGTTTTAAGCCATAAAAAACAAAGAAAGAAAGAAAGAAAGAAAGAAAGAAAGAAAGAAAGAAAGAAAGAAAGAAAGAAAAGAAATACACATGTATTCAGTGCCATACTATGCAATAAACTTTGGAGATATGGTTGAATAAAAAGTAGAAAATCCCCAAGCTCTGGGAACTTATATTCTATATCTATCAAGGTACATACAGGAAATACAGAAAAAGGGATGCCTTTTCTGGGTTCTAGTGGAGTGAATCTTCTGTATTGTTTTGGCTGGTCAAACCAACTGGTTTCTCTAGGTCACACCTGCTCTAGGCATGGAGATAAGCCATAAGGGTAATTTGGGGAGTCTAGTACCACCTGCAACTGAAACAGATTGGAGGTAGATTCTGATTTCAGAAGAAGGTAGGGAACTGGAGTTAGAAGACCCATTTGAAAGTTGCTTTCTTTTTATAAAAAAGAAAAATAGGGCGCTTGGGTGACTCAGTTGTTAAGCGGCTGTGGTCAGCTCAGGTCATGATCCATAATTACCCGAGTTTTAAAAATAATAATTATTATGAAAATTACCGATTCACTATTATGTCAGTTGATATAAATGAAATATCAGTAAATCTTATTAAGTATTTTTTTTTAAAGGACATTTTTCTTTTAAATCTATTAAAAAGTCAGAGAAATCCCTCATGGCTAGGGAAATAAGTTCACTCTTCATCCTTCAGCAGAGTTTTTATTATTGTAGTTGTTACTATTATTATTAAGATAGAATGATTATTTATGGTTTTTACTCCTCTGAAACTTAAACACAAAATTCTGTTCCATTAATTTTATCAAAAATTATGAAGCAAGCTCTGTGAAAGCAAGGACTACTGTGTTCATGGTTGAAGCATGAGGCCTAGAATAAGAACTATCAGAGAGTACATATCAATAAACAATTGTTTATTAATGAATGAATGAATTTATATATCAGTAACCAGCCCCCCTTTTTTATTGGTAGCTTGCCAGTGAATATCAAGAAGGTTCTCTTGATTAGATTATAGGTATCAACTCTGATAAGGTTCCCTGAAATTCTGTAGACAATTATTACTATCTTAAATGGAGCCTAGTAGAATACTGGATCAGGTTGGGAGGCTGGGCGTGGATCTGTCCAACCAGCACCCATGACTATACTTCTTTGTATTTTTTGGTTTTCTGAGAGAGAGGTCCTAGAGTTTTTGAGAGGCTTCTGAATATAGACATCTTTATGTTGTTCACCTTCATAATCTTCAGGAAGTTTTGTGGTGAAAGCCCTCTGAGACACATAATATGGATTTTGGAAGAGGTTGAATGTATGTGGTAGTTTGACTTCCTCACACACCACAGATGAAATATATGAGGCACTTAAAGAGGGTGTACCTTCCTGTAGTAAACTAGGGTTCTAGGTTCACCACAGATGTTCCAAGCAGCCATGGCCTGGGTAAACTAATTGAATACAGGGCAAGGTTGAAGGTGAGCTCTCCTTATGTTGAAGTAGGGTAACTCTCCACCATTTAGACTAGCTCTCTTGAGGAAGACATGAGAGGAGTGATGATCCCCAAAATGGTGTTCTTGGAAAGAACAGTCTTTAATTCTTAGTTTTAGGCATTGATTATAAATATGTAAGGCATAGATGGGTCAGAATAGACATAAACAAGATTCCTGGCTGCCCAACAATGAAGTACTCTCCAAGCACAGGGAAAGCAACATCTAGCTAAAACTTCCTCTTCTTGAGTGGTTACAAAAGTAATTTGAGATATGCTTAATTGCTGGGGATAGTGGAAAGCTCTTACTTCAATATAACTTATCATTTGGCATCAGAGAGACCACTTTGCTATACTAGAATGTGGTCTGGAAGCTCTTCCTAACTGCACTTTTTTCAAGAGAATAGGGAGGTGAAATGTGATAATGCTTCATAAGGCTTTAGAGTGCAAAAGACATCCAGAGAGTGTACTAGCATATGTCAACAATTTTCTCAAGAAGTCTATAATCATTACTTTTCTAAAATCAGTGCAAATGGCAACACAGTAAAAAAAAAAAAAAAAAAAGGTAAATAACTCTTAATATTATTTTGAAAATATTACCTTCATGGACATCCTTAAAGGGTCCTATAGACACACTCTCTCACCACCCTGTCCAGTGCAGTGACTATACTTTGAGAACCACTGTTATAGAAGGAGAGTATGGGGTTTTAGTCAGGTAGGGGCACTTAACATGCTTCTGGGACTCCTGGTGACATTATATTTCTTGTCTTGAGTGTTAATTACTCATCTGTATATTTTATAATCATTCATCATAGTGTGCATATATTATATAGTATACACACACACACACACACACACACACACACACACACACAGATATATGACAAAGTAACTGGGTGGCTCGGGGGTTGGGCCTCTGCCTTCGGCTCAGGTCGTGGTCCTGGGGTCCTGGGATCGAGCCCCGCATGGGGCTCTCTGCTCGGCGGGGAGTCTGCTTCCCTTCCTCTCTCTCTCTGCCTGCCTCTCTGCCTGCTTGTGGTCTCTCTCTGTCAAATACATAAATAAAATCTTAAAAAAAAGAAAGATACTTATGTTCAGGGCTATCTGAATGGGCAAACGAGCTCATGAACACATCGTAATCTCTCTCTTTACAAGCACTGCTCTCATGCTCTGGAGATGGCCCTCCACTTAGTCCCTGAGCTGACAGCTTTTGATGTTGCCTGTGGGGAGACAACTCCAGTGAAGGGGAGGGCAACCACTGCATCTTCTCACCACTGGAAGATGCATTACCTGGCTTATCTTCTGAGTTCCTTTTCAACACTTACAAAACAAGATTTCTCATTCTGGTCAAGCATTCTGTCTCAGCCTAGGTCTGTGGACTGTTGCCCTTATAAGCATTCTCATGAAAGTCCCAACCCAGCTTCAACTAAAACCACAATGAATGCTAAATAAGGGGGTTGTGGTAGTGCTTTGTAAAGGGTAGATCACTATACTAATACAAGTATATTTGTACAAGCATAACTTATTATAAGATATTATAAAACCCACATCAGCTTTTTAGAAAATACAGGATTCTGATTTTAAGAAATTTAGAAGAAAAATAACTCCTTACCTAAAGAATGGTTCACCTTCGTTTTCAGGCTTACATTAATATCCTCAATACTAGTAAACACAATCAAAGACATTATAGCTGTCATCAGACTTTCTCCATTAATTAAATTGATGAGGCTTCTAGAAAGACCTATGGAAGAGAAAATATTTTGCTTAAGGTAGGAATATCATCAATATTAAAGAATAAAATTTTATTATCAAGTAGGACTGTATTCGAAGCTATAGATTTATACCACATACTTTGCCCATGTACTTAAATAAACCTTAGTCATGCTTGAAAACTCCCTTCAGACAAATTTAATTATGTATCAACTGTAAGTCTGGACTCTGTAATTAGGAACCAAGCTAATTGTGGTTGACCGCAGTTTATGTAAGAAAGATGATCAGCTAAAGCTGTCATTCCTTGTTTTAAAGCCCAGATCAGAACATGAAATTCACTATTTTTTTTAAAATTTGATGACTTACCTAATATCATGTATTTAAGGCAAAAAACAATGGTGGAGGGATAAAGGAAACTCATAAGCCAAATTTTAAAACATGGTACCTAAGCAAAGTATTAAGGCAATGTTCAAGATAATTTCTCTATGATTAGAAACTGTCTGACTTTCCTATACATTCCTTTTGAAGATTTTAGAAACCAAGCTCTATGAAATGGAGAGCACCTGAATATGAGGTACTCCCATTCTAATTTCCCTCCATTTATGAAGCTAGTTTAGATATCTATCAATTATCATTTTTCTCTATTAAATATGCTGGTAGTGGCAAAAATATAACTTTGAGCATCTTAATGATTCTTTAGACGTCCAGAGGAAGGAAATGTTCTTACATCATCCAACCACTTTATGATCACAACCTAACACAGTAAGTATGCTTTTGTAAGAGAAGAGAAGTCAAGGCATTCTGCTCCCGTGGAAGCTCAAGTGCCTTGATGGTCCAGTTCTTCACCTCTGTACACATTCATGCCCTTTGCTGTAAAATTGCAGTCTCTCTTACCTAAGACATCCAGGTTGTTTTGTTATGAGACATGATGCAAATAGAGGCTTAAGACACATTTTTGCTTCCTATCTCTTGCATCTCTGCCACCATCATGCTAGTGTTCGCTGGCTGCACTACTGGAAGATTGTGGGAGATATGAAGAAGAATGGTGGATCTTTCCAGTTGAGGCCATCCTAGATCACTTAGCCCCCAAATGACCCTCTCCTGGACTGAAGGTTCATTGGCAAGCCCAGCCAAGATCAGCAGAGCCCAGCCATGCCTTCATAACTGGTAGGCTAATGAGAAATAATAACCGCTGTTTTTAAGCCACTGTGCTTTTTCTTACTCAATTGTTGAAACTCAGAGTTATTCCTTACTGAGAAAAAGCTAATTGGTACTGTTGTAGAACTATTCCAATTTGGAAAATGAACTACAACAAGATGTAAATATTCAAAAATGAACAACTGACATGGGGGCCTACAAGGAATCAACAACATCAAAAGACAACATGAATATACTCATGTACTCAGAAGCCTGGGCAGACGTTGTGTGTGTATGAAAGTAAAATAAAACAAATATAAAAATCTTGCTTTGAACACTCAGGCAAAAAATGTTACCAAAAGAAAAATATTTTATTGTTCATTCTTATTTTTTTAATACACAAAATGAAGAGAAATACAAAATTCCAAAAGTCATGACAAGATGACTAAAATGTATGAGCATAACTTTGCAAGTCAACCCAAAGAAATCACTTACTATTTTAAAAGATTTACTTATTTATTTGAGAGAGAGAGAACATGTGCATGTGAGGGCAGGGAGAAGGGCAGAGGAAGATAGAGAGATCATGACTCCATGCTGAGCACTGGGCTCAATCTTACAACACCCAGACCAGGACGAGAATAAAAACCAAGACCTGGGTGCTTAGCTGACTATGCCCCTGAGGTGCCCCCACAAATAAATTTTTTTTTAAGATCTTAATTATTTATTTGACAGACAGAGATCACAAGCAGTCAGAGAGGCAGGCAGAGAGAGGGGGGAAGCAGGTTCCCTGCCGAGCAGAGAGCCCAATGCGGGCTCAATCCCAGGACCCTGATACCACGACCTGAGCCGAAGGCAGAGGCTTAACCCACTGAGCCACCCAGTCGCCCCACAAATAAATTATTTAAATTCAACAATGACAGGCCAGTAAATCAGTGGAATACTAACTAGATTACAAGATTATAAAGTTAAGAATGTAATGCTCTCAGGTAGCATAGAACTTTACCATATCTTTTTTTTTTTTTTTTTTAAGTTTTGTTTGTTTATTTGACAGAGAGAGACACAGTGAGAGAGGGGTAAGTGGGAGAGGGAGAAGCAGGCTTCCCGCAGAGCAGGGAGCCCGATGCAGGGCTTAATCCCAGGACCCTGGGATCATAACGTGAGCTGAAGACAGAAGTTTAAGGACTGAGCCACCCAGGTACTCCAACCAAATCTTTCAAGTAGAAAAAGGGCTGGCACTGATAGAGTCCCCATAGAGGCAGGGTTGGGACAGATGTTGACACTTCCTTTTTCCAGAGTCTTACTTCACAAGCTTAATCTCTGTTTTGAAGAGTTGGCTTGCCTTTATTCATATGGCACACATGCCATATTAAATTCTATTTCAGGGATGAAATAGATCGAGCCCTCTGCTCAGCAGGGAGCCTGTTTCCCCCTCTCTCTCTACCTGCCTCTCTGCCTACTTGTGATTTCTCTGTCAAATAAATAAATAAAATCTTAAAGAAAGAAAGAAATTATATTTCAAAACAATGTTGTAATTCTCGTTACTAAAAAGTGACTGGAGGAAAGCAAATACAGTAATCGTTTTTCTTGGATGAGGTTCTTAGATTTGTGTCTGTGGGGGGGTTATGTTAAATTGTTATTTTATTTTTAAATATAGATTTATTTCTTCTTAAATAGTACACACTGAAAACACAGTAGGATTAGTGATTTTATTGTTTTTGACTTTTCAAGTGTTTTAGTTCTAATGGTGATGATGACTCTAAAAGCATTTTTTTTTTTTAAACAAATGGCATTATCCTAAGGACAGTATTATCAAAGGAACAGGGGTATTAGGCAATAGAAATGTCACCACAGTGTGCTGTAAATTGTTTGTTCCTGGAAATGTTGGCTCAAGATAGAAGGATGTATAAAGTCAAGGATTAAAAATAATCCCATTTTATCTTACAATTGGGTGAGATATATAATGCTAAGTAAATCCATTACTGCCATTTCTTTTTTTTTAATTTTTAATTTTTTATAAATATATAATATATTTTTATCCCCAGGGGTACAGGTCTGTGAATCGCCAGGTTTAGACACTTTACAGCACTCACCATAGCACATACCCTCCCCAATGTCCATAACCTTACCCCCCTCTCCAAAACCCCCTCCCTCCAGTAACCCTCAGTTTGTTTGGTGAGGTTAAGAGTCACTTATGGTTTGTCTCCTTCCCAATCCCATCTTGTTTCATTTATTCTTCTCCTACCCCCTTAACCCCCCATGTTGCATCTACACTTCATCATATCAGGGAGATCATATGATAGTTGTCTTTCTCTGCTTGACTTTTTTCGCTAAGCATGATACCCTCTAGTTCCATCCACATTGTCACAAATGGCAAGATTTCATTTCTTTTGATGGCTGCATAGTATATTCCATTATATATATATACCACATCTTCTTTATCCACTCATCTGTTGATGGACATCTAGGTTCTTTCCATAGTTTGGCTATTGTGGACATTGCTGCTATAAACATTCAGGTGCACGTGCCCCTTTGGATCACTACGTTTGTATCTTTAGGGTAAATACCCAGTAGTGCAATTGCTGGGTCATAGGGTAGTTCTATTTTCAACATTTTGAGGAACCTCCATGCTGTTTTCCAGAGTGGTTGCACTAGCTTGCATTCCCACCAACAGTGTAGGAGGGTTCCCCTTTCTCCACATCCTCGCCAGCATCTGTCATTTCCTGACTTGTTAATTTTAGCCATTCTGACTGGTGTGAGGTGATTATCTCATTGTGGTTTTGATTTGTATTTCCCTGATGCCAAGTGAAGTGAAGCACTTTTTCATGTGTCTGTTGGCCATCTGGATGTCTGTTCATGTCTTCTGCCCATTTCTTGATTGGATTATTTGTTCTTTGGGTGTTGAGTTTGCTAAGTTCTTTATAGATTTTGGACACTAGCCCTTTATCTGATATGTCATTTGCAAATATCTTCTCCCATTCTGTCAGTTGTCTTTTGGTTTTGTTAACTGTTTCCTTTGCTGTGCAAAAGCTTTTGATCTTGATGAAATCCCAATAGTTCATTTTTGCCCTTGCTTCCCTTGCCTTTGGCAATGTTCCTAGGAAGATGTTGCTGCAGCTGAGGTCGAAGAGGTTGCTGCCTGTGTTCTCCTCAAGAATTTTGATGGATTCCTTTCTCACATTGAGATCCTTCATCCATTTTGAGTCTATTTTCATGTGGTATAAGGAAATGGTCCAATTTCATTTTTCTGCATGTGGCTGTCCAATTTTCCCAACACCATTTATTGAAGAGACTGTCTTTTTTCCATTGGACATTCTTTCCTGCTTTGTCGAAGATTAGTTGACCATAGAGTTGAGGGTCTATTTCTGGGCTCTCTATTCTGTTCCATTGATCTATCTGTCTGTTTTTGTGCCAGTACCATGCTGTCTTGATGATGGCAGCTTTGTAACAGAGCTTGAAGTCTGGAATTGTGATCCCACCAACTTTGGCTTTCTTTTTCAATATTCCTTTGGCTATTTGAGGTCTTTTCTGATTTTAGGATTATTTGCTCCATTTCTTTGAAAAAAAATGGGTGGTATTTTGATAGGAATTGCATTAAATGTGGAGATTGCTTTAGGTAGCATAGGCATTTTCACAATATTTGTTCTTCCAATTCAGGAGCATGGAACATTTTTCCATTTCTTTGTGTTTTTCTCAATTTCTTTCATGAGTACTTCACAGTTTTCTGAGTATAGATTCTTAGCCTCTTTGGTTAGGTTTTTTCCTAGGTATCTTATAGTTTTGGGTGCAATTGTAAATGGGATGGACTCCTTAATATCTCTTTCTTCTGTCTTGTTGTTGGTGTAGAGAAATGCAACAGATTTCTGTTCATTGATTTTATATCCTGACACTTTCCTGTACAAGTTCTAGAAGATTTGGCGTGGAGTCTTTTGGTTCTTCCACATATAGTATCATATCATCTGCAAAGAGGGATAGTTTGACTTCTTCTTTGCCGATTTGGATGCCTTTAATTTCCTTTTGTTGTCTGATTGCTGAGGCTAGGACTTCTAGTACTATGTTGAATAGCAGTGGTGATAATGGACATCCCTGCCGTGTTCCTGACATTAGCAGAAAAGCTTTCAGTTTTTCTCCATTGAGAATGATATTTGTGGTGGGTTTTTCATAGATGGCTTTGATAATATTGAAGTATGTGCCCTCTATCCCTACACTTTGAAGAGTTTTGATCAGGAAGGGATGCTGTACTTTGTCAAATGTTTTTTCAGCATCTATTGAGAGTATCATATGGTTCTTGTTCTTTCTTTTATTAATGTGTTGTATCACATTGATTGATTTGCAGATGTTGAACCAACCCTGCAGCCCTGGAATAAATCCCACTTGGTCGTGGTGAATAATCCTTTTAATGTACTATTGAATCTTATTGGCTAGTATTTTGGTGAGAATTTTTGCATCTGTGTTCATCAAGGATATTGGTCTGTAGTTCTCTTTTTTGATGGGATCCTTGTCTGGTTTTGGGATCAAGGTGATGCTGGCCTCATAAAATGAGTTTGGAAGTTTTCCTTCCATTTCTATTTTTTGGAACAGTTTCAGGAGAATAGGAATTAGTTCTTCTTTAAATGTTTGGTAGAATTCCCCTGGGAATCCAGCTGGTCCTGGGCTTTTGTTTGGAGATTTTTGATGACTGTTTCAATCTCCTTACTGGTTATGGGTCTGTTTAGGCTTTCTATTTCTTCCTGGTTCAGTTGTGGTAGTTTATATGTCTCTAGGAATGCATCCATTTCTTCCAGATTGTCAAATTTGTTGGCGTAGAGTTGCTCATAGTATGTTCTTATAATTGTCTGTATTTCTTTGGTGTTAGTTGTGATCTCTCCTCTTTCATTCATGATTTTATTTATTTGGGTCCTTTCTCTTTTCTTTTTGATAAGTCTGGCCAGGGGTTTATCAATCTGATTAATTCTTTCAAAGAACCAGCTCCTCGTTTCGTTGATTTGCTCTATTGGTTTTTTTTTTTTTTTTTTTTGGTTTCTATTTCATTGATTTCTGCTCTAATCTTTATAATTTCTCTTCTCCTGCTGGGTTTAGGGTTTCTTTCTTTTTCTTTCTCTAGCTCCTTTAGGTGTAGGGTTAAGTCATGTACTTGAGACCTTTCTTGTTTCTTGAGAAAGGCTTGTACTGCTATATATTTTCCTCTCAGGACTGCCTTTGCTGTGTCCCACAGATTTTGAACCATTGTGTTTTCATTATCATTTGTTTCCATGAATTTTTTCAATTCTTCTTTAATTTGCTGGTTGACCCATTCATCTTTTAGAAGGATGTTGCTTAGTCTCCATGTATTTGGGTTCTTCCCAAATTTCCTCTTGTGATTGAGTTCTAGCTTCAGAGCATTGTGGTCTGAAAATATGCAGGGAATGATCTCAATCTTCTGATACCGGTTGAGACCTGATTTAGGACCCAGGTTGTGATCTATTCTGTAGAATGTTCCATGTGCACTAGAGAAGAATGTGTATTCCATTGCTTTGGGATGAAATGTTCTGAATATATCTGTGATGTCTATCTGGTCCAGTGTGTCATTTAAGGCCTTTATTTCCTTGTTGATCTTTTGCTTGGATGATCTGTCCATTTCAGTGAGGGGAGTGTTAAAGTCCCCTACTATTGTATTATTGTATTCTTATTGTATTATTGTTGATTATTGTATTATTGTATTATTGCTGTATTATTGTATTGTATTATTATTGTATTATTGTTGATTTTTTTCTTTGATTTTGTTATTAACTGGCTTATATAGTCGGCTGTTCCCAATTAGGGGCATAGATATTTAAAATTGTTAGATCTTCTTGTTGAACAGATCCTTTGAGTATGATATAGTGTCCTTCCTCATCTCTTGTTATAGTCTTTGGCTTAAAATCTAACTGATCTGATATAAGGATTGCTACCCCTGCTTTCTTCTGATATCCATTAGCATGGTAAATTGTTTTCCACTCCCTCACTTTAAATCTGGAGGTGTCTTTGGGTCTAAAATGAGTTTCTTATAGGCAACATATAGATGGGTTTGCTTTTTTATCCATATTAATACCCTGTGTCTTTTGATTGGGGCATTTAGCCCATTAACATTCAGGGTAGCTACTGAGAGATATGAATTTAGTGCCATTGTATTGCCTGTAAGGTGACTGTTACTGTAAATTGTTTCTGTTCCTTTTTGATCTACTATTTTTAGGCTCTCTCTTTGCTTAGAAGACCCCTTTCAATATTTCCTGTAGAGCTGGTTTGGTGTTTGCAAATTCTTTCAGTTTTTGTTTGTCCTGGAAGCTTTTTATCTCTCCTTCTATTTTCAATGATAGCCTAGCTGGATATAGTATTCTTGGCTGCATGTTTTTCTCGTTTAGTGCTCTGAATATATTATGCCACCTCTTTCTGGCCTGCCAGGTCTCTGGTGATAAGTCTGCTTCCAATCTAATATTTTTACCACTGTATGTTACAGACTTCTTGTCCCGGGCTTCTTTCAGGATTTTCTCTTTGTCACTAAGACTTGTAAATTTTACTATTAGGTGACAGGGTGTGGACCTATTCTTGTTGACTTTGAGGGGGGTTCTCTGCACCTCCTGGATTTTGATGCTTGCTCCCTTTGCCATATTAGGGAGATTCTCTTTAATAATTCTCTCCAATATACCTTCTGCCCCCCTCTCTCTTTCTTCTTCTTCTGGAATCCCAATTATTCTAATGTTGTTTCGTCTTATGGTGTCACTTATCTCTCGAATTCTCCCCTCATGGTCCAGTAGCTGTTTGTCCCTCTTTTGCTCAGCTTCTTTATTCTCTGTCATTTGGTTTTTTATATTGCTAATTCTTTCTTCTCCCTCATTTATCCTAGCACTGAGAGCCTCCAGTTTTGATTGCACCTCATTAATAGCTTTTTAAATTTCAACTTGGTTAGATTTTAGTTCTTTTATTTCTCCAGAAAGGGCTTTTATATCTCCCAAGAGGGTTTCTCTAATATCTTCTATGCCTTTTTCGAGCCCGGCTAGAACCTTGAGAATCGTCATTCTGAACTTTAGATCTGACATATTACCAATGTCTGTATTGATTAGGTCCCTAGCCTTTGGTACTGCCTCTTGTTTTTTTTTTTTTTTTTTGTGGTGAATTTTTCCACCTTGTCATTTTGTCCAGATAAGAGTAATGAAGGAGCAAGTAAAATACTAAAAGGGTGGCAAAGACCCCAGGAAAATACGCTTTAACCAAATCAGAAGAGATCCCAAATCATGGGGGGGACAAAGGGGATAAAAAGAGGTTCAGAAAAAAAAAAAAAACAATTAAAAAAAGAAAATGAAAAAAGAAAAAACATAAAAAAGAAAAATATATATATAATAGATAAACCAGTTAAAAAATGTTAATGTAAAGGGTAAAAATTTTAAAAAATTTAGCAGAAGAAGAGAAAACATAGAAAAAAATTAAAGTAACTTCAAGACTAAAGAATCATGGGGAGAAAGTCATGAGTTCTGTGCTTTGCTTTCTCCTCCTCTGGAATTCTGCTGCTCTCCTTGGTATTGAACCTGCACTCCTTGGTAGGTGCACTTGGTCCTGGCTGGATTTCTTGTTGATCTTCTGGGGGAGAGGCCTGTTGTAGTGATTCTCAAGTGTCTTTGCCCCAGGCGGAATTGCACCACCCTTACCAGCTGCCGGGCTGAGTAATCCGCTTGGGTTTGCTTTCAGGAGCTTTTGTTCCCTGAATGCTTTCTGTATTGTTCTGGAGGACGGGAATGAAAATGGCAGCCTCCTGGTCTCTGGCCCAGAGGAGCTGAGAGCCCGGGGCCCCACTCCTCAGTGCACCCTCAGAGAACAGCGCCCAATCCCTCCTGTCTCCGTGGCCTCTGGCTGCACTCCGAGCTCACTGAGCATGCGACCCGTTCAAGGTAACCCCGAGCTGAGAGCTCACTCCTCAGCTCTGTCTCTGTAGCCGGCTTTCCCGTTCTAATACCTGCAAGTTTTGAGACACTCAGACACCCCAGCTAGGACCAGTGGAAAAGTCTATCTTTCTGTCGCTTTGGATTCACTTTTCCACTGGTCCTACCTTTCAGAAAGTGGTTGATTTTCTGTTTCTAGAATTGCTATTCTTCTTCTCTTCAATCTCCCATTGGATTTGTAGGTGTTTGCAATCTTTAGATAATCCATCTAGCTGATTTCCTGTTACTTGATGTTACTTGATTTCCTGCTACTTCTCTGCCATCTTGACTCCTCCCCCATTACTGGCATTTCATTTTGTTCTAAGGATCACTAACCTGAATTTCTATGTTTAATCCCCAGTGTCCCAGAATCCTATTTCACATAGTGAAAATCTACATTGAATAAAATATCTTAAAGCTAGATACATTAAACACAGAACATAGTATTTTAAATGTAGGAAAAGAAAAAATATACCTACCAAGGTCTCTTATAGCAATTGCTGTCAGCATGGGATCTGAACTCACAAGGATAGTTGAAAATAGTAACCATGGTATGGTTTCCAAAAGTAATTTATCCACAGATGCCAGATACCAAAGAATTAATATGTAATTCATCACAAAGCCAGGAATTGTAATTAAAAGTACCTGCAAAAAAATTTTGCAGATAGAAAAATCAGATTGCCTTTGTATCCTATTTTTAAAAGTAGATTATCAACCTTATTTAATAAACATCTGCTTGCAACCCTGGAAATAAGAGGCAAATATTGCAATGAGATTCTTGGGACCTATAACATACCAGTTATAGGAAATATCATCCGGTCATTAAAAGGAAACTTTAATTTTCTTGGCAAGGCCACTGAATATACATATGTATGTGTAACGGTGTATGTGCATATACAATATATCATGCATATATACACACTTAACTATGCAGAGACATGAAACATAGGCTATCGACATAGAAAGATAGAACACAAGTTTTAAAGAAGTCACAAAAGAGGAAAAGAAGAAGAAAATAAGATAATAGAAGGAATGCAGAGAAATGGCAGAGGACTCTAGAAAGATGGGAAGAAAATTCCTGTTATTCTACAATTGGAACCTGGTCTTCTACCTTCCTACTCTTGCCTTCTGCTTCCTCTTACTACACCAGTGGCAGCTATGTAGCAAGACTTCATTCTCAAAGGGACTTGGAAAATGTGATGTGCCTGAAGCTACCTATAAGACTAACATAACACAATAAAAAAAAAACCCATAAAAAAAGAATTCAGAAATGCATCCCCATGGTCATTGCAGCACTATTTAAATACAATAAGGTAAATTTACACCATTTACTTTATTTACAATAATATATACAGTAATAAGACATGGAAGCAATGAAGTATCCATTGATAGATGGAGTTGATAAAGAATATGTATTATATATATAATAGAATACTATCCAACCATAAAAGAGAAGGAATTTTTGTCTTCTGTGACAACATGGATGAAACTTGAAGGCATTATGCTTCATGAACTAAGTCAGATAGAAAAAGGGAAATATGGTATGATCTCACATATATGTGGAATCTTTAAAAAAAAATAAACTGAGCTCATAGACCCAGAGAATAGATTGGCAATTGCCAGGAGTAGGGGAGGGATAGGAAGTTGGTGAAAAGGGTGAAACATTATTAGATGTTTATTCACCACCTGCTAGGCAATGAGGGATCGGAACAGGACCTAGAGAGGTGAAGGGGGTCAAAAGGTACAAATTCGCAGTTCTAAATAAATCATGGAGATGTAATGTATAGCATGGTCACTTTGGTTAATAATACTGTACTGTATATTTAAAAGTTGCTAAGAATTTAGCAACAAATTAAAAAAAATTTGTAATTATGCGGTGATGGATGTTAATTAGACTTACTTTGATGGTCATTTCAAAATCCATACAACTACCGAATCATTAGATTGTATACCTCAAAGTAATATAATGTTGTATGTCCATTATAGCTCAATTTAAAAATAAAAAATAAAAATGAAAAATTATAAATATTTCATAATGATATTCACAAATGCTCTTACTACCAATATTAAATAAAAAACAGCAATATATATATATATATATATATATATATATATATATGTATTTGTACCTATAGGAGTCTTGTGACTAAACTTTATCAGACATCCTTTATTTCTTCAGAATTTCAATAAGTAATACTAAGGACATTCACCATTTTAAGGTTTTCCATAGAGATTGCCAAACTGCCTTCCAGAAGGGTTTGCCAACAAACATAGCCACCAACAGTGTACCAATCAATCCCATTTAAGACAATTCTCCAGAGAAGTAAAATCAAATGACACCCCCAGGTTCCTGTCTCAGTTTTTGCTACATCAGGAAAGTCATGCCTTTCTCTAATGAAAAAGTACAGGCTCTCATTCTTTTGTTTATTACATGTTTATTCACCACCTGCTAGCAATGAGGCATTGTGTAGGCTCTAGAGAGGCAAAACCAAAGATAGTAAAAAAAAAAAAAAAAAAAAAAAAAAAATTCAGAAGAACTAAAATCTTAAAAGCTGTCTTCTTTCTGATTATTTTGTTCTTCATTTGTATGAAGTCATGCATGATGAATTGGGGAATAGACTCTAGTTCAGGAGGCTGGGGTGCTAATGCAAAGTGATTTGGTTAAGTCATCTAATCATACATCTCTTCCTGAATCTTAGAAGTGGCAGAATAATGATGGATTGTTTATATGGCCCTGTTGAGCCCAGGATCTCCTGAGAGGGAGTATTTGGTGGATGAACCTTGGTGACAGCATTAGAAAGGTGTGAGAAAATCAATGCCTCCTACATGTTGACGTCTAGAGTGGCTGGGTTCTCATGGCAAGGTTTTGATCATCTGGAGAGTTGTATAACTAACTCCTGTTCTAAAGAAAGATTAAAATGAGGTTCTGAGATAAGAAGACTGAGGGTCAGGAGACCCGAATCCTTGTACTCCCACCAAATAGCTGTCAACACACCGATAAGTCACAAAGCATATTGTTTGTAAAAGTGGTTGCAGTAATTCTGTTCTCTGAATTCACACCACTGGAAAGTTATCTCCAGCGCTGACTTAGTCAGTCATGTCATTCTTTGCTTTGGCTAAAAGGAGCAAACACGATGAGGGTACAACCTAAAAAGCATTGGCAAATTGGAGCTTGCTCTCTACTGTTGATGTCTTGAGACTCTGCAACCATCATGGCAAGAAATCTGGAATAACTTTCTAGATCATGGTAGTGGCACCCACTGCCTACAGCCAACTTTAAAGGTAACTACCATGCATGGGGCCATCCAGCTCATCCCACCTCAGCTGACCCAAGAGAACAGAGTTGCAGGAGACAGCTCAGCAGAGATCACCCAAATCCAGCCCAAAGGACTTTTATATCTCTCTTCTGTTCAATTTCTTTTCTTTTCTTTCTTTCTTTCTTTTTTTCCTTTGGTCATTTGTCTGAACTCCCATTTGCTTGGACTCAAAATAAAGTAAGTTATTTTAATAGTTTGGTTTCTAATGTAGTTTAGGTAATGGCCTTATATTTACAAAGCTATTTTAATTACTTTGAATGAAATATATATCCTGCTTATGATTTGGAGTTATTTTTTTTCCGAAGGTCTTTCCTTGATGGGGTTCAAATATCACCTGATGAGAAAAAAAATCATAATAGTTGGTGAATTAGAGTTAGAGCTGTTTCTGTGAGTATCCTCCATTTTTGTTCATGTGAGTATGGAAGTTTCAGAAGGTGGATATTTAAAACACAGCTTTTATGAAAAACAGTAAAAAACTGGACCAAATATATTTTGTAAAAGCTTTTTAATAGCATCTTGGAATTAAAATTATAACTGGCATTATACTCTGCCAGACAGATTTTCAGAATAACTTTTTTTCTCCATAGGTTTTTTTTCCCCTGAGCTTTCAAAAACACTGGACAATTGCTCAGATATGGTTTATTCACTAAAATACAAAGCTGAATTTACTTCTCCCATACCTTATATTTTTTCCTTGTCTTCTTTATTTTCTAATTTAGAGCAAAATTTTTAAAAATTTGAACATAGACAACATAGAGTAGGTCATGAGTGAATGATATTATCGCAAAAAAGAATGTCTTACCTGCCAAAATAACTTCTGCACTATGTAAACATCCATGTCAAAGGCAACATTAAAGATAATTATTGGGGTAAATAGATCAAAAAAGATTTTTGGACTCATCCATTGTATGGCATCTGCATATATTTGGACCTAATAATATAAAAAAATGTCATTATCTCATTTATCCATCCATCTATTAGCATAGATTACAAGCCTGGCACTCCTATCACTAGCAAAAGAGAAAAAGATATATCACAGTGAATAGGTTTTCAAATCTTGACTGTACTGCTTTTCATCATTTTCTTTCTTGTTTAAAAAAAAAAAACTTATTTATTATTTTAGAGAGAGGGGAAAGTGGAGTGGGGGAGGGAGAGAGAGTCTTAAGACTTAAGCCCATGCAGGGCTCGATCTTACCACCCTGAGATCATGACTTGAACCGAAACCAAGAGTCAGACACCTAACTGACGGTGCCACCCAGGCACTCCAGATTTTCATAATTTTCCATCGCATTATCTCCATGCCTATTTTGTTTTTTAAACAACAGGTAGAGAAAGTACATTGATGGTGGGTACAAGAGAAAAATGAAGGAGATCTTCAGGCATACAAGAGGGAGACAGGTTTCAGGTGGATGGATTATCACGCACAACCATCCACAAAGGAGCAAGCAATCATATTAAATTTCAGAAACTACAAATAATTAACCATGGCTTACACAGAAGATGGGTGTGGGAGAGTAGCAGGGATAAAAAACTGGGAAGTTAATGTTGTTAATGAAATAACTAATTAATGGTGTTTATCACAAATTATTTAGTTGATATTTGTAAATCCCGTTATGGGCATCCACTCAACATTCTGTTCATTAAGGAAACACGGATTGCCTGCTGTGTTAGTTGGTATCTTTGCTTTGGGAGGGATGAGTCTCCATGACTCTCTTATGTTTCTCCATGTCTTAGGAGTGGAGGCACTGATTGCTTTTCTTCCAGACTAACTTTCAAAAGTATTTGTATGGCTCACAGCATTGGAAGACAGAGCCACGTGCCCTCCTTGAGAGCAAAGAACTGGCATACTATGCTGTACAGTGTAATAAGGACAGTGTCTCCGTCCAGGGCAAGAGGTCAGGAGAGCTTACTGCCCATCATGAAATATTCAAGTTCTCTAAACTCGGGTTTCTTCTCCTATAATGCAATCCGTCATGTATGCAGGTTTCACCGGGCTCTCTTTTTTTCTCCCTGTGGGTATTGGGGCTCATGGAACAAGAAGATGTTGATACTCCACAGTTTCTGCTCTTGCCGTGAGCAATGAAGTCCTTTCCTTGGGCCCAAGCGTCCTGTGTCTTTTGCCACGATCATGAAACTGTGGCATGCTAACTTATTATTTGCAAATAGAGTAAAATCTGAGACCCTGCACAGTTCTTGATCTCTGTTCTCTTCTTTTAAAAAGTTATTGACAAATAGAAAAGTTGATAGAAGTACTTAGAATCGCATATAAGTCAAAATTGTATGGTTACAAAACCTATTGATGACAAATGAAGTAATAATCTGGTTCTTATATGGATACATGTTTTTCGTAATGTTCATTAATATCACTGGTTACCTTTGTTTGGGAAGGCCAATTGTTTTCATGCACGTTCTCATTCACACTCTGACTGACTAGAGTAAGTGGAGAAGTATGGCCCGGGGCCACATCTGACTCAATGCTTGTTTTTGTAAAATAAATTCCTGTTAGAACACAGCCATGCTTCTCACTTACATATTGCCTAGGGTCGCTTTTGAACGATAATGGCAGAGTTGAGTTATTGTGACAGAGCTCACGTGGCTTGGATACCCTAAAATATTTACAATATGGCCTTTTATAGAAAAAATTTGTTGCCTGTCTGGGGCTAGAAACCTATTTAATGTGTCAATGATGCATTCTACATCCCTTATAGTAAAGAGAGTCTCTCTCCTCTACCTGACTCCAGCTGTTCTCAACTATTTATAACATCGTAGCTGCCTTGACCACATCTGTGGTTTGCCTTCCTCTCACTTCCAACTCCAGGTAAGAGGTTCAGATTCTGTTTCTTGAGATCTTGTAAGACACACACATAAGACTTAGCCTCTAATCTAATGGGAACCCTGTAAAGCGTTCCTAACTGAGGCAATAGATTGGTTCAATGTCAGAATTCTCTTGCAATTAGAGTCCTGTACCAGCCGCTCAGAGTCTCTGGGCTTCTATCTTATTAGCCAATTCTTGGGATGTCTGAGTAGCTCAGTTGGTTAAGCATTTGTCTTTGGCTCAAACCATGATCCCAGGGTCCTAGGATCTAGTTCCACATCAAGGCTCCTTGCTCAGCAGGGAGCCTGCTACTCCTTCTGTGTGGAGCTCCTCCTGCTTGTACTCTCTCTCTCCCTGACAAATGAACAAGTAAAATCTTTAAAGAGAAGAGGCAATTCTCATCTAAGTTTTTGAATTCTGCTTAAACTGTCATTAGCTGCTCATACTCTCAGTAGGTGTATGTGAACTTATTCTCTGAGGTGCCCAACTCCTTACAGATGGAGGCTCTGTTTGACTATGTGTAGCTGAATCTCAGCTCTGTCACCCTTGTTCCTTTTTTCATGCATCTGGTCTAACGTCATCCATATCACAAGCATCCACAGACTGGCAGAGCAGTGAATTGGCAAGTATTTTTGCAAATTTCCTTAAGCCATTTTTTGTATTTGTATGAATTTGAGATATACTACAAAATACTCATATTTACTATACACACCTGCACAGATGTAAAACTTAATATTTCAAAACTGCATCCAATTAAAAATAATATCACAGGGAAAGGAACTGGAAAGTCTTTTAAGTGTAGATTCAAAGATGCTGCAAAAAAATACATATTTACTGAAAGGCAGTGAAATAATCACATTTATGGAACTTTAATTTGGTATGTTTTCTTAATACTGAGGACAATGAAATACTGTTCCACTTTTCACTTACTTAATTCCTGTAATTGAAACCTTCTCTCATACTTAAGCACATTGAACTGGTATAGTTCTTAATCTGCTGGATTCTGTATTTACCTCTTCTATGAAGTATCTCGTTTCCTCAGTATCTTCAGTAAATATTCCTAGCAGTCATTGGTTCTTGGGTTATTACTAAAATATCTATAGCAATGTTTTGTACATGATATATATCAGATATTAGTTTCTTTAGCAATCTTGCAATAAGAGATCAATGAATAACTAAACTTTAATGAAATCTCCTGGTTGATTCCCAAACTAACAATGAGGAACCAGCTGTAAGAATTTGCCCAGTGAGAAAAGCTAGCTTCCTATATTACTCGTTGCCTACTATACATTAGAAAGCCTATAATGAATTGTTATCAAAGTACAATAAGCAATATCACAGCATTGCCTTCAGTTTAATGTTTTATGTCTCTTTGTAATATAAGTTTTAATCAAAGAATGAAAAAAAGTATTTTCTTTTGATTTTTATAGTATTCTTCTCATAGAAGGAGGCATAATTTATTATCTGAACAAAACCTATGGGAAACACTACCAAGTGGTTAAAAGATAACCTATCCACTCAGAAGACTCCCCCCACCCCATTTTGAAAATTCTTTGCTCAAGTGAAGAAAGTAGTACACAACTAGTTTTAATATATGAATGAAACTATAGTTTGTGATCTCGCAGATAACAATCAAAATACCCCATCTCTTAATTTTTGGCTCATCTGCTTTGATTCTTCCCATCTTTAAATCTAATCATGACCTACCAAATAAAAAGTGTGAATACTTTGAATCCAAAAGATGATAAATAATATGAACTAGACTGTACATATCTCTTTTCAGGGGCAGATTATCACTGGATTCATTTGATTGATAATATTGGGTTAAAAGTATGTAATTTAGGAACAAAATTCTAATTTTCTATTACTGCTACTTTCCCCAGTTCTATATGGTGACATTTACAAGATATAGCCATAGAATAAACTCACATAAAGAGAGTTATGCCTACCTCCAACTGTGCAGACCAAGGACAGTATTAGAATGATTTTAGGGAGATCTTCAGAAGCAGTCATAAACGTACTTGAGAAAAATTCCTGCCACGTGTTGGAAAGTCCACTGGTAAGAGTGGAATTAGACAGACTAGAATTCAAATCCATTCTGCTGTTTCTCACAGACCTTTTGAGTTCAACTCTTAAGACTCAGCAAAACGCTCACAGGATCACAGGATTGTAAAATTTACCTCCTTCTTGGACTTCTAGTACATTTCTTAAAAAAATAAAAAGAAGAAGAAGAAGAAGAAGAAAGAAGCTCACATTTCTCCTTAGTTATTTCTGGAGATATCTTAGGGTCCACCAAATTTTGTGAAGCCTCTGCCTTCTATGATGCTTACAATTTGAATGAGGTATAAAAAGTACAACCCCAAGAGATAGAGACTAGCCAGTGTCACCCTGTGTTCACTTACAATGCCAAGTACTCCTCTGCTGTTACTGTGCATCTACCCAATGGTGTGAAAGGAGCTTTCATCTAACCAGTTACTGGGACCACAGACTAGTATAGATTACTTAGTTCTGGGGATGGACAACTGAAGGGTTTGCCCTCAGCTTATCAGAGCCTTTGGAAGCATGTCTGGCAGCTGTTCCAAATGGGAAAAAAAATGGATATGGTCAGAATATTCTGATCTCTTTTGCTGCTCTCTCTAGACAGGAGCTAATAGACCATGGTGATATTCCATCTTAGCATTCTTTTATCTCATTTAGGAGCAATGAGCCAGGTTTTCTCTAACTTTTGTATATTAATCAAGAACATAAGAAAAATGTTGAAACCAAAAGGATTTAAAACAGGGGAGTTGCGACATGTTCTATCTCACTGTTGCTTCATGGAAGAGGAACACGGGCCACGATGTGTCCTGGGATGTGTCTTAGTTTGAGGAAATAAGTGATAGTTACAGTCTGTAATCTCATCTGCTTCCCATGCTAAGGAGTGTTTTATATCAGGGTCTTAAAATTCATGCAGAGAATTCTTCCAATTCTATCTCCTAATAGTGACTTAATATTTTCTAGTGTCCTCTATTAGCATCTTATCTGGCTGCCATGCTAAATTAGTTCATTTTTACCAAATTTCCTTTCCTAATCCAGAAATGTCTTTTTAAATTTCAAAGTTCAATGTCTTTTTAAATTTTAAATACTTTTTTGTTATTATGTACCCTTTTCTAATTATAAAAATAATATTTTGAAAGAGAAAACTAAATGAATACATGTTTACTGAACACTTCTGAAATAAATATATAAACAAACATTGCCAAAAACAGGGGGAAAAAATCAACCATAGTCCTGCCATCTCATAGTTCTTGTGTGTATTATTTACACTGTTGGGCTCATCTTTACACTAATATACTTTATACTGCTCTCCACTCAGTGTTCTATCAGTGCATCAAAGAGCCTCGTAAACACCGTTTATAAATGTTGTATCATATTAGCACCAATGTAAAAGTGCCCACTGTGGTCAGACTGCCCGTAAGCAGAGGGCTGATGCGCTGCAGCTTACAGGGTGAAAGACTCTTCCTTCAATTGCTGTTGTCCTCAGTCTTCCTATGTGTACAGGTCCTTATCTGTGAAACTTACCTTTCTGTGTCTATTTTATTTATTTGGCATCACCTGTGGTGTTATAATGATACTGATGCCTGGGTCCTATACCCAGAGATTTCTGTTTCAATCAGTCTGACTTGCAGCCTGGGTTTCATCAGCAATTTTAATGTGTAGTCAAAGTCAGCAACCACTGGGATTCACCCAATTCAAAGGCAAAATTCCTCCATTTTTAGTCTCAAATCATTTCTTTCTTTTTTTCAATGTTTAGCAATTTTGTTTTATTTTTTATTTTTTAAAACTTTAACTTTTTTAAAAATTGTGTTATGTTAGTCATCATACATCATTAGTTTTTGATGTAGTGTTCCATGATTCAAACAACACCGGAAACACATCTGAAGTTTTCATTTGGGTTCATCATTTGTTCCAGTAAGTTCCCTGGCGAACTGTCGTCTGTCTCAGTAACAGGATGTTGAAATGTGCATCTGGGCTCTGGCTGGGTGATTCTGGAGAAGGTCCAGAAAAATAAGAGTTTGCTATATAGATCGGTGCCATCAGGAAGCGAGGATAATTCTGTGGCTGGGTATCTTATCTATAGGGAGGGCAGACTAGAACAAGGATAAAGCTGTCATGGGAAAAGAAGCAGAAGTCACTCATTTTAGCCAAGAGAGGGGTTGTTTGGTATCTACGGGTTGCCTGGTGACTTTCTGTTCCACTTTTAAGGTTTAGAGTGATCTCATGATGTTGATGTTCTGTGAGATTGTGTCCAATAGGGGAATAATATGGCCCATGTATGAGCAGCAGGCCCGCTGGTCGTGACACTGAAGGATACCTAGCTTTGAGTGTTAGACCAAGTCCCTGATGTCAAGGGCTTCTTTTGTGTTTGCCTGGTTTATGTCTTTCCTCAAACGATTTCTAAATTCCTTAATTTTACTTTAACATGTCAAGAGCTGAAGATAGATCCAGATATCTTGATAGCCATATAGCTCTGATGGAACAAGAGCAAGTTTGGCTATCCCCCTAAGACAGAGATTCTCAACCTTGGTGCCACACTGGAATAACTTAGAGTTTTAAAAATACAGAGGTGGGGTTGCCTGGCTGGCTCTGTGGGTAGGGCATGGGCCTCTTGGTCTCAGTTGTAAATTTCAGCCTCATGTTGTAGAAATTACTTAAAAATAGGATCTTTAAAAAAAAAAAAAAAAGTACAGAGGTATGGATGGCACTCCCAGAGGTTAATCTAATGGGTCTGAGGTCTAACCTGGGTACTGGGAACTTCAGAAGCTTCCCAGTGATTCTAATGAGCAGCCATTTTTCCGAAGTCCCACCCCGAGAGAAGTCCGTGCCTTTAGGAAACAACACTGTGATAGTTTAATGATACTTGCTTTTAGTTAAATGCCAAACTATTTAGGAAAATAATGTCAATGTCACTTATTAACTTGCCCACTGTTATTCCAAAATTAAACATCCTGGAGCAAAGAGGCTTGACCAAAAAAGGAAAAGTATTTTCTGCAACATAGTTACACATTCTTACATGCTTGCAGAATTTACTACAATTAAGGAGTTTATTTTCCAAACTAAAAGTAGGGAGACATGTTCCCATAAGCATTTTCCTCATTTCTAAAATTGTTTATATGAAAACTTTAAGAAGTGTTTATATATTTAATCCTAATCGACTCCTTTCAGAAAAGAATAAAATTACTCTGTCTTCATTAACCTTGAAACTCAGGGATACAGATGATCAAGTTCAACAGGATTCCACTATCTGGCTGTAAATACATGGCAAACACTCAGTCTGGCTTTTCCAACCTCTACGCCAAATTCTCTGGGCAAACCTCTCACCCAACGAAATGATCTCATTTTAAGTTAGCATGTAAATGCTAATATTACTCTAGTTTAATAGCTTAAAAGGTATGGGTAAAGAAAGAGCAGTGAGACTAAACAGATTTTCAATGTAATTGAAACTCTTCTTAAGGTTCAGCTGACTTTTGACAACTTTGGAGAAGTTTATGAGTCTGTGTCTCATTAAGAGAAAAGTATTCATTTGTCTTGAAATTACCATAGAGGTTTCCTACATTAATTTTTCAATAGCTTCGATAATGCCTCCATTTCACACACTATGCATGTAGTAAATTAATGACTGCTCTCTCAGAAAGGGCATGTGGCCTTGCCTCTCAACAGTCAGTAGGCCTTAAGAAATTCTCTGTCATGGAAAAGTGGAAGTAAGACTAATTCCCTGTCCCTGAAAATGGGAAGTCTTTTTTTCCTTCTAATCACCACATTTTTCAGGAATTCGCAGACAAAAGCATCCTGAGGAGGGCACAGTGGCATCCCAGTAATCTTCACAAGGGGCAAACTCTGGCCTCAAGGTTTATGACAGACCCACCACTGGGGTCCTGCCACACCACACAGCAGCCCTTACTCACGACTCTGACTGACATGGACGGTCTGTCGCCCTCCTAATGCCTCTTCACTCCCAAGGAGCCCTTCCTCCCTCTCGGCTCAGCTCCATGCACCTGAGGAGACTGACCCGGACATCAGCGTGCTTTCCTCTCCGTGCCTCAGCAAGGCAAAGGTAACAAACCTATAAACCAGATAGTTTGGAAGGGATGATATAGGAAGAGTCATGGAGGAGGGACAGCGGTTAAGGCGCAGCAAGTCCAAATGAGAGGCTCCTCTGCCTTGATTTGGCTGCTACAGGGAAGGTGGAAACTCTCGGAGGGAATGGCTGGCTGAAGGGGTAGCTGGAATACTGTGGGAGCACTTCCTCCTCTCCAAGGAAAGCCTGAGGGAGCAAAATACCAGAGGGGAAAAGCAACTTCCTGAAGGGAAAACTGCAGGAGGGGCTCACCGTCCAGAGTCTCAGAAAGAGTATCCTGGGGTAGTGAGAAGTGGAGACCAGCTCTTCCTTTCACCCCAGAACAGCCACAATCAACTGCAACCTCTCTGGCAGTTACTTGCTCCAAGCCCCGCCCCTGGTCTGCACCCATTGGCTTCAGGTCCATAACTCCTGACCTGATTGGCTGATGACATACACTAGAAGATGCTGCTCAGCACCACTGCCCCTTTACTACCAAGGCAACCGTGGACGACTTAAGACCATGTTTATTTTTAAAAAATAATAAATAGATAAATAAGGGTGAAAAAGAACCCAAGAATTTTATTGTTATGTTAATTTAAAGTTTTTGAACAATGGATTTCTGGCAAAGAGCTGATGGACACTCTTTTCCTAGAATTCTAGAAGTGGATTTCCTGGGTAAGACAGGGAGGTAGAGATTTTGAACTATGAGGAGGCTGGTTACTGGATTAGAAAAAAGAGAGAGAGAGTGGCTATGTGCGACATGTAGAAGAATAAACAGGCCAGTGGACTTTCACTTCTGGAACATTTATGTGGAGAAGTTGTTAGGAATAATGAGACACTCATTTCTATTTCCTAAATAAACCTTACAAAGGACATTTTCATTGAAATTACGTAGTGATGTTACTGTAAAGTCAATTTTTATATTTCTACTCTCATCATAAAGTATTTTAGGAAACATTTTGTAATGATTTTGAAATCTAGATTCTTATTTGGTATATGTGATACCTCTTTATAATTTTACTCACACAAAGCCTTTGTGAAGTTATTTTGATGCCTACGAAAAGGTTTGTGCAGAGAAGAGAGGTGCTAGAGTGGGGAAGTGAAAGGCAAATCCATCGAAGATAGAAGTAAATGCTGGAGAATGGCTGACTAAATTATCCACCTGGCCTGCAGAGAACCTTTTACAGACTTCGTAAGTGGTCTCGTAGTGGCCATTAGGTAATAGACTTCGCCAAAGAAAATAATTTTCACATAACAATGTAAATCCATTTGGGGGATGGTCAGTCAAGGAAACTAAGAAAGGCTTTCAAAAGTGATAAAGTGCACATAATGTTTTAAGGACATGAAAATCAAGATTGTTTCTGAGAGACATGCAAGTTATCTTCTATTCGAGCTAGGATTAGATTAGCAGATGAAGTAATCACTATATCTATACTCATGAAAAAGATATAAACATTTATTTTTAAAGATTTTTAAAATATTTATATTCCATTCCTTGTGTTTCATCTCTTTCTCCAGGCCCACTTAATTCTACTCCAATAACTACAGGGAAGAGGAACTGTGTTTCCCCCTTTATTTTCTCTGATTTATTTGGGTGGAATTCAGCAGAAAATTAAAAAATTGATCATGATCTTTTTCTATAATATCTACTGTGAGTGATTTCCTCTTATCTCTTACTTGCCTTTTTAAATTTTAATTATGTTCTTTAAAAACTCACCATTATTAAATTTAAATTTTTTATATTAAAACCTATTGATGCTTTTTTATCTGTGATTCCTTCTATCATTTTTGAGTGAAGTTCACCTTCTATGGTGAAGAAGTTTAATAATATTGTAGGGACCAAAGGCACATCATCCCCAAATGGGTCACTTTGGCATGGAGATATTTTGAGTTAAAAAGCAATCAAAGGGCACTGAGGTGGCTCATTTGGTTAAGCATCTGCCTTTGACTCAGGTCATGATCCCAGGGTCATCTGTGTCCTGGGGCTCCCTGCTCAGCGAGGAGTCCACATCTCCCTCCCCTCTGCCTCTCTCCCCTGCTCTTGCTCTCTCTCTCTCCTTCTTGCTCTCTCTCAAATAAATAAAATATTTAAAAAGAAAAAAAAGGCAATAAAAACTCAGGTAATTCAGGAAAAGCTCTTTACCTCTCCCTCAAAGGCATATAAAAATTTAGAAGACCTCCAAGTAAAGAGCAATCACCATATTTAACATCATAGTAGGACCTAAGTGTGGTAGAAAGGGAGGAACCTACCAAGGTCTGTTTGATCCAAGTCTTCTGTGTCCCGTTTTTTTCTAAATGGCCCAACAAACATTTGTTTATCTAAGATTTACTCTTTCTCACATTCCTGGGAATTGCTTTCATTCCCTTTGGAGTCCCACATCCTTACCCCTTTCTCCTTAGTTCAGGATGACATTTATAGCTCATTTTGCCCGACTGTCTTTGGAATATCCATGTCTGCAAGGATTCCCTATACCTAGAAATTAAGTTTGATTTTCTCTGCTGATCTGTCTCATGTCAATCTGATTCTCAGTCTGGATAGAAGGTCCTCAAAGGGCAGAGAGAATTACTCTTCCTTGATAATATTAAAACCTATTTACTTTTAATTATTAATGAATTTTTTAAAAAACATGCTCAACCATGTCCATTCAGAATTATTTCAGTGCATAGTAAATGCCGCAAGAGTGGCATAGCCAGTGTACTACAGTCATTCAGTAAAAGCAAGATCATGATCACTTTTTTTTAAGATTTTATTTATTTATCAGAGAGAGAGAGGGAGAGAGCGAGCACAGGCAGACAGAATGGCAGGCAGAGGCAGAGGGAGAAGCAGGCTCCCTGCTGAGCAAGAAGCTTGATGTGGGACTCGATCCCAGGACGCTGGGATCATGACCTGAGCCGAAGGCAGCTGCTTAACCAACTGAGCCACCCAGGCGTCCCTCATGATCACTTTTGACTGAGGTGAATGAAGTTTCTCTAAAGGAAACAGGATTTGAGCCTTAATAAGACAGGCGGGAACTGGTTGAATTGTTGAGTTTAGTGAAGAAATGGGGGTCTCAGGCAAAATAAAAATCACCTTATCTGTGTTATTTCTGTATACATGGAGCCTTCAAGAATACAGAGATAATGATGAAGACAGTTATCAATAGTATAGTATGTGATGGGGGCTACCAGTGAACTGTCAAGAAAGAATTTTTTGAAACTTTTTTGTACAAAAAAAGATGCTTTTATTATAGCTGGGTGACAGGACCCATGGGCAGAAAGAGCTGCACTGAATTGCAAGATGTGACTGTATACTTTTTAGTTAGTGGGGGTTAGGGAGAGCTTAAGTCTAAGGAATTTGTGCATGTTAAAAGCACGGTCTCCAAGACCTTGGAGAACTAGCTATTTGTTAAGGTTGCTTTTATTTTTGTCTAGTAAAACATTAGTTATGAGACACTTCAAATATACATCAGTGCACTATATGTTTGAAAGATTATTGCTAATATATATCTTGGGGAGGGGCCATGGTTATTGTTATCAGAGGAAAGTAGCACTAAGGAGAGTAAAACAATAGTGATAAAACATTAAAGGAAGTCTTTGAGGAAGCTGAAGGACTGTTGTAATCTATATGCCTCAGGAATTCTGCCTGGAAACCTGGAGCTAAAGCAAAGTCTGGCCTCTGTACTCCCTCCTGCCTCCCGCCCCCATCAGTGTGCATAATAAAAGCAGTTATGACCAAAAGCTGGTCATTGATGGAGTAGGTCATTGAGAGGATGTGGCCACTGGCTGACCCTTAAGCTGGACCCAGTCTTCTCCCACCATCCCCTGTCCTTGGACTAAATATTCTGTCCACTGTTCCCACAAGGTGGCCCATTTTTAAGAGCAGAGCCTTAAGAAAGCAATGTATGTTGAGACTATTTGAACAGTATGTGTAACAGAACTCAGGTAAGGCGTCTGTATAAATTTTTAGGACTCTAGCGGGTGGGTGCAGAGATCTACCCATCTTGCTGTTGCCTAAAACAAACCTTGTAAGTAAGTTCCCTTGTTTATTAAACTTGTCACTTATCACTCTGGAGTCGTGGCCTCTTTCCTCAATCTTTCCTTGCTCTTCAAACACAGGGGCCAGTTTCAGGGTTCACATGGGAAGCTCCTGAATTTGCAAACCAACAATTATTCATGTAAGGAAGTAATGGACTTTTTTGGAGAATTACAGATTGGCATAGATGAGGTAATGTCTTAGCAGATTTTGATAGATAAACTAAGCTTACATAAAAACAGAGTTTTATGAAATACTGTGATATGTAGTGAGCATTGGAGCAATATGGGTCTTGGTAGACAAGTAGAAGACTGTCTTCTTTAGGAAGTTGAATTGTAAGTAGTAAATACAATGGAAATTAATGTCAGGGAGCTGAGGAAAGTGTGGTTTAAAAAAAAGAAAAAAGATCTCAAAAGGTCAATGATTGTGGATTCCAAGGATGTCCAGTGCATGGCCATTAAAATGTATTATAAAGTGAAATGGAAGAAAATCTTTAAACATTTTTTGTTAAGTCTTAGCAGAAACATGTACACACAGGTACACATAAATGTATTAGGTTTCCAAATCAATTAATTTTCATATATATCAACCTGCGAAAATACAGCCCATGGAATACCCGTAGAGTATTTTCAAAAATGCAGAATATTTCCTGTACCTCTTTCCAGTCAGTATCCCTCTCCCAGAATTACCTTATTTGGATTTCTATTATCCTTGAATATTTTGCCTAGTCTTAACATTTCTTATAAACGGTACCAAATAATATATGTTCTTTTGTCCCTGACTTCTTCTACTCATTATAATTTTGTGAGATCCATCCATGACATAGTTTTATTCTTTCTTTTTTTATTACTGTGTAGCATCTAATTCTATGAAGATTACTATAATTTACTTACCCTTTCTAGAGTTGATACCATTTGAATTGATTTTAGTTTTGGCCACCACAAATAAGGCTTCTGTTACATTTTTGTATATTCCTTTCTCTTTTTTTAAAGATTTTATTTATTTTATTTTGACAGAGAGAGAGCACAAGCAGGGGGAGTGGCAGGCAGAGACAGAAGCAGACTCCCCGCTGAACAAAGAGCCCCACTTGAGGCTTGATCCCAGGACCTTGAGCCAGAGGCAGATGCTTAACTGACTGAGCCCCCAGGGTGCCCCTTTTTTTGTATATTTATTTTGATGGGCATATTAATTCATTTCTCTTGGTGTATATATCTAGGATTTAATCAGTGAGTCAAAGGGCATGCAAAATACAACCGTAGTAGATACAGCAAAAATGATTATGCCAATTTAAACTCTCATGAATCTTGCTAAAACTTGGCATTGACAATCTTTTAAAAAATGTTAGTTAGGGCACCTGGTTGGCTCAGTGGGTTAAGCCTCTGCCTTCAGCTCAGGTCATGATCTCAGGGGCCTGGGATCAAGCCCGGCATTGGGCTCTCTGCTCATCAAGGAGCCTGCTTCCCCCGCCCCTCTCTCTGCCTGCTTCTCTGCCTACTTGTGATCTCTGTCAAATAAATAAATAAAACATTTAGAAAAAAATGTTAGTTATCCTGTTGGGTGTTCGGTATTATTGTATTTATATATTTAATTTTCATCTAACTAATGAATGTTGAGCACTTATCTTTTCATGTATATATTGACTACTTGAATTGTTTATGAAGTGCCTGTTTAAGTGTGTTACCTGTTGTTAAAAATTGAATTATGTGAGATTTCCATTTCTGGAAGGTGAAGTCTCTATACTTTTTCCTATCCCTTGCAGTAAGTATAGCTAAAAGCCCTGGACATTATATATAAAACAAGCATGAGAAGACTCTTTCTTTTCTTTTTTTTTTTTTTTAATTTTATTTATTTATTTATTTGAGAGAGAGACAGTGAGAGAGGACATGAGAGGTGAGAAGGTCAGAGGGAGAAGCAGACTCCCCATGGAGCTGGGAGCCGCATGCGGGACTCCATCCCGAGACTCCAGGACCGTGACCTGAGCCGAAGGCAGTTGCTCAACCAACTGAGCCACCCAGGCGCCCCCATGAGAAGACTCTTAAAGATGAGGGGAAGGAGTCCCAGATAGGTACCTGAGAGCTGAATAACTGACTGAGATAAGTTCTTTGGGTTTTTTTTTTGCCTTTATTATCTCAGATGGGGTACTGGAGAAGCTGGAAACCTGGAAATACCAGTAAGTACAGATTTTAAAAAGACCTCATAAAAAGCCTGTTCTCTTTGACAAATGCCCAGGAGTGAGGCAGTATAACAAGAGAGAAAATGTTGACCAATAACTACTTTACTCCAGCCAAACTCGACAGGAAAAAGTGAACCATCCCTTCTCTCACATACAGACAAAAACACACACCAGCAAGAGCTGAGTGGGAAGCCTACATTTGACCTGTGCCAGACTTTACAAGGTGCCAGAACCCTGCCCCAACTCCCATACCTACCAACAACAGTGGCATCAGAAAAGGTCTAGTGGGAACTAGGACTTTTGTTCCCACCTTGCAGTAAAGAAGGACCTCAGGCCCTGTGATTCAGTGGAGACCATATTGGAGCTTGGACTTCTACTCCCGCTGGAACAAATTACCCTTGCCCTCCTCATTTGCGTGATGCCAGAGGACAACAAATAGAAAGTTTGGACATTCACTATCATCCAGATAGAAAAAGGTTTTACCTCTCACAGTATAAGTGGAGGCTATGCAAAAGCAGTAAGAAGAGATGTGCCCCATTACCACTTCTTAGCAATGGAGACACTGAGTTCCTCTACCTCTATGTCAATGAAGACAGAGTATAGAAGTTTCGTTTTCATCCTGACCTGCCAGTAACAAGATAGTGTCCTTACTTTTGCTAGAGCAGTATTAGAGGAGGACTGCTAAAACACTGGATTTAAATATGGCCCAGAATCTTAAAATATGCACAATGTTCAGATGTCAATTAAAAATTATCCATTGTGCTCCAAGACTAAAAATGGATTCCAACTTAAAAAGCAGACAATAAACAGATACCAAATCCAACATGATTCAAATTTTAGCATTACCAGAAAAGAATTTAACATAACCATTATAAAAATACTTCAGTGAATAATTATAACACAATTGAGACAGATAAAAAAAAAAGACTCTGGGCAAAGAAATAAAAAAATTACAGAAAAACAAAAGCAGTTATAAAGAAAAGCCAAATGGAAATTTAAAAAATAAGTAAAATAAATGTAAAACTTAAAAAGCAACTTATGGGCTCAATAGCAGAACAGAGAAGACAGGGGGAAAAAAATCATTGAACTTGAGGAGAGAACAATAGAAATGACCAATTCGGAAAAACACACAAAAAAAATTGACTGAAAGAAAAAAAAACACAACTTCAGAAACATGTGGGACTAAAACAAAAAGATCTAATATTTGGGTCTTCAGAATTCTAGAAGGAGACAGAATGAGAGAATGGAACAGAAAAAGTATTCAACAAAATAATGATTGAAAGTTTCACAAATTTGGAAAAATGCAGACCTACAGGGTCAAGAAGAAGAGTTAACTCCAAACAAGATAAATCCAAATAAATCTATCTCAAGACAGAAGTTAAACTTCAGAAAACTAAAGATGAAAAAGAAAAAAAAGTCTTGAAAGCAGTTACAGAGAAGTGATAAATTACTTATAGCAGGAAAAATCAGTCAAATGATAGCAGATTTCTTATTATAAAGTGTGGAGGTCACAACATGTTCAGTTACTGAGAAAAATGAACATACAAACTCTTTATTTGTATCCGGGAAAATATTCTTTACATATAAAAGAGAAATCAAGACATTGGCAGATGAAGGAAAACTGAGAGAATTTGTCACCAATAGCTTTACCCCTAAAAGAATGGCTACAGGAAGTTCTCTAAGCAGAAAAGTATATAATAAAATAAGGAATCTTGGAACATCAGCAAGTAAGAAAGAATATGGTAAGCAAACTTGTGGGTAAATACAAAAGACTTTCTTCTCCTTTAGAGTTTTCTGAATTATGTTTGATGGTTGAAACAAAATTGTAACACGGATAAATGTAGTTCTCAAAGTCTATAAAGGTAATGTGTAAAATGATTATGTTATAAATAGAAAGGGTAAAGGAATGTAAATGTAAAGGATGGTAAGCTTTCTGTACTTCCCTATGACTGCTGAAGTGTTGACACCTGTAAACAGTGATTAGGTATACACACATGCATATATACACAAATCTTCACTTATGTATTACATTGTACATATGTAATATAATATTTAGGAAAACTATTAAGAAAGCTTTAAGAAGACGCACTTAAAATACCATAGATAAATTAAAATGGAATTATACAAAGTGTTCAAGTATCCTACGAGGTTGCTCAGTGGGTTAAAGCCTCTGCCTTCCGCTCAGGTCATGATCTCAGAGTTCTGGGATCCAGCCCTGCTTCGGGCTCTCTGCTCAGTGGGGAGCCTGCTTCCTCCTCTCTTTGCCTGCCTCTCTGCCTACTTGTGATCTCTCTCTCTCTCTGTCAAATAAATAAATAAAATCTTTAAAGAAAAAAATATATAAATTACATTAAATGTAAATGATTAAAACCAATTAAAGGATTGAGATCGGTAGAAGAGATAAAAAACAAACAAAAATATGACCAATCTATATGCTGCCCTCCAAGAAGATTCACTTAAATTATAGAAACATAAGAAATAGAGGTAGGTTGGAATAAAATTATGGAAAAAGATATAACATGCAAAGTAGTTAAGAGAAAGCAGGATCGGCTGTATTTGATATGTTTCAGAACAACAACAACAACAACAAAAAACAAAAAACAACAAAGAGTGGTGCCTGGGTGGGCTCAGTGGGTTAAGTCTCTGCCTTCTGCTCAGGTCATGATCTCAGGGTCCTGGGATTGAGCCCTGCATCGGGTTCTCTGCTCAGTGGGGAGCCTGCTTCCCCCTCTCTCTCTGCCTGCCTCTCTGCCTACTTGTGATCTCTGTCTGTCAAATAAATAAATAAAATCTTTAAACAAACAAACAAAACTCACCAGGGACAGAAAGGGAAAGCACATACAGGTAAAATGGTGGTCAATATACTAAGGAGATATAACAATCCAAAACATGTCTTTAGATAGACCTGAAAGGAGAAATAGACAAATGCACAATTATAGTTAGAGACTTCAACCTCCTGTCTCTCAAAAATTGATGGAACAACTAGACAGAAAATCAAGAAGTACATAGAAGAATTCAACAACGCCATCAACCAACAAGATCTAATGAATATTTATAGAACATGCCACCTTACAAGAGCAAAGTGCATGGGTTTTTTCCAAGCACCTATGGAATATATACCAAGATCAACCATATCCTGGACCATAAACAAACCTCAGCAGGAGAGAGTATATTCCCTGACCACAGGGAATCAAACAAAAGCAGTAATAAAAAAATAACAGAGGGGCACCTGGGTGGCTTTGTTGGCTGGGCGGCTGCCTTTGGCTCAGGTCATGATCCCAGGGTCCTGGGATCCAGTCCCACATCGGGCTCCCTGCTCAGCGGGGAGTCTGCTTCTCCCTCTCCCTTACATGCTGCTTCCTCTTCTTGTGCTCTCTTGCACACTCTCTGTCTAATAAATAAATACAATCTTTAAAAAAAGAAAAGAAAAAGAACAAAAAAAACCCAAACACAGAAAACATTAAAAGAAAAAACCCTTTATTATACATGAATCAAAAGGAAGACCTGGGGGGCCTAGGGTGGCTCAGTCGGCTAAGCCTCTAACTCTTGATTTTGGCTCAGTTCATGATCTCATGGTCCTGGGATGCAGCCTCCTGTCTGGCTTCATGCTCAGTGGGGAGTCTGTTTGAGGATTTCTCTCTCTCTCCCACCACCCCTCCCTGCTCAAATAAATAAATAAATAAATCCTCCTTTTTTTTGGAAGTCTCGAAGGAAATTAAAAATACATTGAACTGAATGAAACTCAGCAATAACAGAAGTGTTATTAAGTTCCTTAAGTAAGGAAAAAATCCTTACTTTCAAATGTTCATTGTTAAAGTGTGCTATGAACTGGTAGTGAATGAGCACTGCTTTTCCACAATCCCGGGAAGAGGAAGCCATTCTGGGGAATCTTGTCTGGGCTTGTGGAAGTAAAATGCCAATAGGCAAGTAAGTGACTGTTGGAATTTAAAAGAGAAAAACACAAACAAAAACACTAAGCAAAGAGTACTTTCCTTCTATTTAAAGTACCATGCCAGGGAGGAGCTTATAGAAAGATGAAAGTAATCTGTGCCTGTTCTTTTTAAAATTTTAATACATAAATAGTATTTAATTTGAAAGCAATACAGAAAACTTACATTTTTAATTTTCTATTTCAGTTTGATGTGATGATCATGGGGATTTAGATGCCAAAAGGAGTGATTTTTAGAAACACAGCATACCTCTGGGGAGAGCAGTCTTTTCACTTGATCTCACTCATTGTGTATAAACTAGTTTGCATGTTATTATGTACATACTTAACAGGGCATGAAAGACTGGGCAGAGTTAATAACACTGTCAAAAGAAGAGCTAATTAAATTTTCTTGCAAGTTGGCAGTAAGTTTTCAGAACCTGTGTATGAATCTGCTACAGCTACAGAGCAACAAGCACATAATGTTGAAGAAAATCGCATGTATAGACTTGAGATTGCAGCAAATTGGAGGCTAAGCAGACAAGGAAGTCCACAAATGCTGCAAGATCAGAGAGCTTTTCAGTTTTTGTGTTTCCCTCAAAGGTTAATTAGTAACAAGAGCTCAGGGAAAAATTGAAGAGAACTGCCATTTCAGAGCTAAAGTCCAGCTAGAGAATAAAGTACTGCACGTGTTACTGAAGATTTTATAAATTTCATGGGCTTTCCACTCCATTTCATCCTCCATCTCCTCATGCTTCCCATCTGGGTACAAGGATCAGGTAACTCTTCACTTTATCTTGCAAATGCATTGTGGCCAGAAATCAATGGCAAATAAATACCAGGGTAATCTTTCCACTTTTGTAAAGTTACAGGAGCAGAGCATTATGTTTGAGTCTGCATGTTAATCATGCAGTTATTCAGGTTGTTGGTAACTAGCAAACACTATAAATTGAGCATATTTGACACAGTGACTTGGTGAACAGAGAATGAAAGAAAGGTAATAAGCATTGTTTCTGCAGTGAGCCCAAGTAGCTCATATTAGAACGGCCACAAACCTGCTGGAAGGATGAGTCCTTTTGCAAGTCAGTTAGCTAGTTAACTGGCTAGGTACCTAATTAGTGAGTTCATTAATTTTGCAGTATTTCTTGTAGCCCATTTGTGTTAAGTTTGAATTTGACTTGTTTTGGTCCCCAAGAGGTTTTTCAATTTTATGTTGTTAAATCTGGTCATTGTTTCCTTTGTGAGTTTGCTTATCATTACAAACTAAGGTACTCCTGCAACATTACAGATGTAATAAATATTCAAGTCCTGATATTTTCTAGCCATTTAAAATTATTTGAATAAAGATATGTAATTCAATTCCATCTAAAACCTGTCGGGTTCATGGTAAGGGCAGTCACTAATGTTTTGCAGGAATTTAGTTGAGAAAATAAATCATGATTGCTTCTAGTGAAGGAGTTTTTCCTGGGAGAAGTAGCATTGAATTCAATTAGATAATTTAATCAAAAGTTGAATGGGAGTGACACATGCTGAGGACAAAAGAAGCATGACAGGAAGAGGAAGTGAGTATGCCTGAGTTTTACTTCTTAACTTCCTTGAGCATTTAAAATACAAAATGGAGAAGGGTGGTTCTGACATCAGGTAACTCGGAATCTAGTGGGGGAGATGAGCATGTGGACAAATAATGGTAAAGAGATGTGGCAAGCCCAATTTTAGAAATTGGTACAGAAATAGTGATAGCTTATTTGTTACCATTTAGACTTTCATTAGGTATTACAGGTATACCCCACTTTCTGAAGATTCATATTACATCATTTTGCTTTTATTAATGACCTACATTACTACCTGTTGTTGCTAACCAAAAAAAAAAAAAAAAAAAATTTGAGGAGGACTTTCACTTTTACAAAAAGGCCCTCCTGTACTAATGTAGGTCCTTTGTAAAAGCAAAATGATGTAACTGCAACTTTCAGAAAGCAGGGAATATTCTACACTTGAAACATTTTGGGTTTATGAAAGGTTTCATAGGAACACACTATTTTCAGATAGCAAGGGAAACCTGTAATGGGTCTTTCCTTGGGTACAGGGTCTACACACCCATGATCACTGAAATGTTTTGGTGATTTACAACTGTCATTATATCTACACATTCTTTTCAATGCTCACAATACCCTGTAAGTCAGGTATCACTAATGCCATTTTGCAGATGAAAAACCTGAGGCTTAGAAAAGTAAATGATTGCTTTAAAACCATACTTCTTGAAATTAGCAGAGGTTAAGACATGATCATAGGTCTTTTGTTCGCTAATGAAATACTATTTGTACAACAAGCATGCTCTATGTATTTAAATATTCTCCAATGCTGTGTACATAATGAATTTTTCAAAAATATTTGAAAAAAATTTTTGTTTATAATTTGAATGTAATAGGGAAGTGGATGCAAAACAGAACACAAGATGAGGTAAGTGTTCACAATATGAAGCAGATGAGATATATGCTTTTTTTTTTTCACCTTTGCATTTACGTAAGATAGGCATATAGGAAAGTGTACAAACATAAGTATGCAGTCTGATTAATTTTCATGATTATACCAACATATCTATTATAGATCAGGAACGAAATGTTAATAGCATCCTAAACTCTTATTGGTGCCCCGTTTCTTTAATTTCCTAAGAATGCTACTTTTCAAATTTCTTACCCCATAGATTCATTTTTTTTTCTGTTGTAAATGTAATCATTAAGCGTTTATTCACTTGTATTTAGTCTCTTTGGCTCAACAACATATTGGCGAGTTTTATCCATATTGTTGAAAGTAGATGTAAAAGTAGAAAATAGATGAAAGTACTTTATTAAATTTCATTATTGTATTATATTCCATTATATAAATACCATAATTTATTTATCAATTCTGTTATGTGCATTTGGATAATTTTTTGTTTTGACTATTACAAATAGTATTTCTATGAACATTTTGTACATATGTTTTGAAGAACATATATATACATTTCTATTAGAGATAAATCTAGGAATAGATTTTTTTGATCATAGGATATGTCTATGTTCAGCTTTTTTTTTTAATTGAAGTATAGTTGATACACAATCCTACCTTAGTTTCATGTGTAGAACATGGTGATTCAGTCATTCTGTGTGTTATATGATGTTCATCACAAGTGTAGCTACTGTCTGTCACCAGTACCAGTACAAGTAACAATGCTGTTACAGTACCATCCATTATCAGGCCAAAGGGTTTTTCAGTTTACACTCCCATCAAAGTGTGTATGAATTGTGTTTTCTCTATATCTTCACCAAATTTGGTATTGTTTGTCTTTGATGTTAGTCATTCTGGTGCATGTGTAGTCTGGATTTTAATTTGTATATGTTTGATGACTAAAGAAGTTGAGCACCTTAAATATGTTTATTGGTTACTTAGGCATTCTCTTTTATGATGTGCAATTCATAAATCTTGCTCAACTTTCTATTGAGTTGTCTGTCCACATCTTATTGATTTGTAGAACCCAAGTCCTTAGTCATATATATGCATCACAAACATCTTCTCTTACTCTATGTGTTCTCTTTTTACTTATGAAAATTTATCATTTTTATCATTATTATCATTTGATAGACTGCAATTATTAAATATTAAAGTAGACCAATCTTCCACTTCTGATTTTTTTATCATGTCATATTCCTAAAAAAGGAATAAAATATCAAATAACTGTTGATGTGTGCCCTTCTTAAGGAATCGTTGGCTACTCTAGCCAAGCAGATGTTCTATACTTTATTTTTGAGGTGGTATTCTATTTGAAGCATTTGAAATGGAATTTTTTCTCTAGTCTTAGATGGGAGTCAATATATAATTTTTTCCACATTGATATCTAATTTACATCATTTATTAGAAAGATAATCTTTTTCCCCACACCTATGCACTCTCTGTTCCATTTGTCATATATATCGGATAGCCATGTATTTGTGGGACCATTTCTGACTCTATTTAATTGTATTTCATCTGTTTCCTTATCCTTGAATAATTATGACATTGTATCACTTTAGCTTTATACCTGGATAGTAAGTCTCCAGTTTATTGCCTTGGCTTTTTTAGAATCTGCTTGTCAGATCCAGAATTAAAAAAAAAACAAAAAACAGAAAACAAAAAACAAAACAAAAAAAAAACCTGCTTGAAATTTTATTAGATTTGCATGGAATCTAAAAATCAGCTTGAAAAGAATTGACATCTTTATTTTTTTTCTTAACTATGATATGATATATATTTCCACTTATGTAAGTCTACTTCATTTTTTTTCCCCAGACTTATTTTTTAGATTTCAGTAAAAAGGTCTTATATATCATTCAGTGGATTTTTCCCTATGTATTTCTTTCTTTTTACCTAGATAGGGAGGCTATTGTAAATGGCATTTTTAATTTTTTCCCATTTGCTTATTGAAGATATATAGAAATAGAATTGATTTCTTTAAAATATTTTATTTATTTATTTATTTATTTATTTATTTATTTATTTTTTTTACTTTTGATATAATTTTTTATTTTTTATAAACATATATTTTTATCCCCAGGGGTACAGGTCTGTGAATCACCAGGTTTACACACTTCACAGCACTCACCAAAACACATACCCTCCCCAATGTCCATAATACCACCCCCTTCTCCCAAACCCCCTCCCCCCAGCAACCCTCAGTTTGTTTTGTGAGATTAAGAGTCACTTATGGTTTGTCTCCCTCCCAATTATTTTTTAAAACTGTTTTAGGCTTACAGAAAAACTGAGAAAATAGTACAGTGTTTCCATATATCTTTTACCCAGTTTTCCCTATTATTAATGTTTTACATTAGTATAGTATGTTTGTTATAATTAATAAATTAAATTTGATATATTTTTCATAACTAAAGTCCACAGTTTATTTGTATTCCTTGACTTTTAACTTTTGTTTAAGGAGCCCACCTGACACCACATTACATTTATTCATCACGACTCCTTAGGGTCCTCTTAACTATGACAATTACCTCAAAATTTCCTTGTTTTTGATGACCTTGCCTGTTTTCGGAGGCCTGGTGAAGTATTTTGTAGAATTACCCTCTATCAGAATGTGTCTGATCTTTTTCTCTTGACTAGACTTCCGGTTATAGATTTGGGGGAGGAAGAACACAGAGGTAAAATGCCATTTTAATTACATTGTATCAAGTGTACATATTATTTTTTTTTCAAGTGTACATATTATTAACTCATATCCATATAAGATACATTTATAATACAGTTAGATTTTCATGTTTCAGTCTGCACTCCTTGGCATCCCCAGTCTCCTAAATAATTTTTAAATTGAATACATTGAAGTTCAATTTATGTGCTATAAGTCTCTATATCTTTTGACAAGTACATAACATAATATATCAACCATTATAGTATCATACAGAATAGTTTCATTGTCCTAAAAAATACCCTGTGTCTCACTTACTCAACTCTTCTCCCTACTCCAAACCCCTGGTCACCACTGATCGTTTCACTGTCTCTATAGTTTTATCTTTTCCAAGATGACATGCTCTTGGAATCACACAGTGTGTAGGCTTCTTAGTTTATTTTCATTCACGTAGCAATATGCATTTAAGGTTCATCCATGGTGTGCGTGTATGTGTGTGTGTGTGTGTGTGTGTGTGGTTTGTCATCTCATTTCTTTTCGTGGCTGAATAATATTCTATTGTATAGATGAACCATAGTTTACTCATTCACCTATTGAAGTCATCTTGTTGCTTTATATTTTTGGTGATTATGAATAGGAGGCTATAAACATGTTCAAGTAGGTTCTTATGTGAATATCAGTTTTCAAATCATTTGGGTAAATACCTAAGAGTACACTTGCTGGATCTCATGGTAAAAGTATGTTTAGTTTTGTAAGAAACTGCCCAACTGTCTTGCCACTCTAGCTCTACCACTTTGCGTTAGAATTGGAAATGAACAAGAGTTCTTGCCACTTCACATCCTCACCAATATTTAGTATTGTTTTTTTTTTCCCCTTCCCAGTCTAAGACACATATAGTGGAATCTCATTATTGTTTGAATTTGCAATTTTCTAACAACAAGAGATTTCATGTGTCTTTTCATGTGCTTATTTGCCATTTATATATCTTCTTTGGTGAGGTGTTCATTTAGATTTTTTCCTATTTTTTTAATTAGGTTGCTTGATTTCTTTCTTCTTTCTTTTTTTTAATGTATATTTTGTATGCAAGTCTGCTATGGCCTGAATGTATATGTCCCCTCAAAATTCATATGCTGAAATTTTTACCCAAAGTGGAGCCTTTGGGAAGTGAGCAAGTCAGGAGGGCAGAACCTTCATGACTGCGATTAGATTATTAAAAAAAAAAAAAAAATCCACAGAATTTCCTAGTTCCTTAATACCATATGATGACACAATAAGAGTTCTATGATGGCACCCTGATCTTGGATGGCCAGCCTCCAGAACTGTGAGAAAAAATTTCTGTTGTTTATAAACTACCCAGGCAACGTTATAGTAGCCTGAATGGTCTATGACAAAGTCCTTTATCAGATATGTGTTTTACAAACACTTTCTTGCAGTCTGAGGCTTGTCTTTATATTCTCCTTATGTTGTCTTTCACAAAGCAAAAGTCTTTAATTATAATAAAGTCCAACTTAGCAATTTTTTTTCATTCATGGATCATACTTCTGGTATTGTATCTAATAACACATTACCAAACCCAACATCACTTAAATTTTGTCTTACATTTTCTTCTAAGTTTTGAGCTTTTACATTTTTAATTTAGGTCTATAATCCATGTTCAATTAACTTTTGTTAGTTAGGGGTCTGTTTAATTTTTTTTAACATATGGATATTGTAGTAGATTGAATAGTGTGCCTTCCTGCCTCCCCCCTCCACTTATCTATCTGAAATCTCAGAATGTGATCTCATTTAGAAATTCAGTCTTTCCACATAAAATTAAGGTAAGGATCTCAGGAGGAAATCACCCTGGGTTGGGTTAAAGAGTCCAAAGCACCTTGACTTAGGACTTCTGACCTCTAGATCTGTGAGAAAATAAATTGTTTAAGCCATGAAGTTTGTGGTAATTTATTATGGCAACCCCAGGTAAATAATCAGAATCTCAGTTGTTCCAGCATCATCCTTTGTTAAAAAGACTATCCTTTCTCCATTGAATTTCTTTGCACTGTTGTCAAAGATCAGTTAACATTGTGTATGTGCATCCATATCTGGAATCTATTCTGTTCCATTGATCTCTTTATCCGCTCTTTTGCCAATTCTGCGCTGTATCGATTACTGTAGTTTTAGAATAAATTTTGAAGTTAAGTAGTATCAGTTCTTCAACTCTGTTCTTCTCCTTTCATGTTATGTTAATTATTCTGGGTCTTACTTCTCTATACGAACTTTAACATTGGGTCTTCCTATCCATGAAGATGGAATGTTCCTCATTTAGTTAATTTTTCCTTGATTTGTTCATTACAGTTTTATAATTTCCCTTATATAGACCTTGTATGCATTGTTAGATTTATACCTAAGTAATTCATTTGGGTTGCTTATCATGTAAATGGTATTGTGTTTTTAATTTTAAATTCCACTTGTTCATTGTTAATATACAGGAAAGTGACTGACTTTTGTAAAATCACTGTGTAATATTACATCTTTGCTAAAATTGCTTTTTTTAAAAAAGATTTTATTTATTTATTTGACAGGCAGAGATCACAGATAGGCAGAGAGGCAGGCAGAGAGAGGAGGAAGCAGGCTCCCTGCTGGGCAGAGAGCCTGATGTGGGGTTCAATCCCAGGACCCTGAGATCATGACTTGAGCTGAAGGCAGAGGCTTTAACCCACTGAGCCACCCAGGTGCCCCCTATAATTGCTTATTAGTTCTAGGAGTTTCTTTTGTTGATTCTGTCTGATTTTCTACATAGATGATGATATCATCTGTGAACAAAGACAGTTTAATACCTTCCTTTTCAATTTGCATACATTTTATTTCCTTTTCTTGCCTTCTTGAATTAGGAAGAGGTTTTAAAGTATGATATTGGAAAGGAGTAGTAAGAAGGGACATCCTTGCCTTACTCCTATTCTTTAGTGGGGAAGTTTCAAGTTTTGCTAGGTGTAAGTTTGTGTAGATATTCTTTGTCAAGTAAAAGAAGTTCCCATCTTTTCCTAGTTTACTAAGTTTTATTATGCGTTGGTGATGGATTTTATCAAATGCTTTTTCTGAATCTATTGATATGATCATTAAATATGTTCTGTTTTAGTTTGTGGTTTAAATAAATTACATTACTTGATTTTCAAATGTTGAACTAGCCTTGCATACCTGGAATGAATCTCACTTGACCATGGAGCATATTTTTTTGATACTTTGTTGGATTCAATTTGCTTATATTTTGTTTAGGACTTTTGAATTTATGTTCATAAGAGATATTGGTCCATAGTTTTATTTTCTTGTAATATCTTTAGCATTTTCTTTTTAATTCTTTTTAAAGTGTCAATATTCATGTTTACATTATCCATGAATTCTTGCATGTGTCAACTTTTCCATGAGAGTCTATACTTGGCTGATTTTAATTCCATTTGATAATTTCAAAATCTGTAATATATTTGAATCTGGCTTGGACACTTGTTTTGTCTCTTCAATTTGTTTTTATTTATGGCTTTTAGCATGACTTACATACTTTTTTTGTTGAAATCCAGACATGATATATCAGATAATAAGATCCAAGGTAAGGGGATGCCTGGGTGGCTCAGTTGGTTAAGCCACTGCCTTTGGTTCAGGTCATGATCCCAAGATCCTGGAATCGAGTCCTACATCTGGCTCTTTGCTCAGCAGGGAGTCTGCTTCTCACTCTGCTTCTGCCTGCCACTCAGCCTGTTTGTGCGCTCTCTCTCTTTCTCTCTCTCTCTGACAAATAAATAAATAAAATCTAAAAAAAAAAGAAGAACCAAAGTAAGTAGAGCTTTAGCATGGCTTTTATGTTAATCTGGCAAGGAGTTGGGTTGTGTTTACTCTTTAAATAAGTCTATGCTTAAGGGTTTCAAATTCATGTACTTTGTTTGTTTGTTTGTTTGTTTCTGTCTCTTCTGCTGATTTTGAATTTTTCTAAGATCTCCTTGTTAATAAAAGTCCAAGACTTGCAACCATATCAGCTGTAATCCATTGTCACTATATTAGATCTCTGTTGATGTGATGATGAAGAGTTGGGGAGGGAAGCATTTTAAAATCTCATGTTCAAATTTTACTCTTTTGTTGGGCCTCTGATTCCTGGCTGTGGCCATCATAAGTTTTCTTACTTTTTTACTCCTCCTTCCCCACCTTCGGTAAGATAGGAAAGCTAAAGGGAACCAGAGTATGGTCCTTGTCCTTCTACCTGCGTAAGATAAGGATCCTGTAAAGTCTTTTCTCTGGAGAGTAGGGTTTTTTCCTTTAAATAGAAAATGGCCTGGGCTTATTTCAATGTGGTTACTTCCCCCTTCCTTTGCCAAAGATATGAGGTGATTTTTCTTGGCTCTTCACTGTAAGAATCTGGAGGAGTTCATGCTGGCGAAACTGATAGAATTTTAGGTCCTCTCTAAGATTGGAGTCCTGAGGAGTTTATTACTCTCAAGCTAATTCATAGTCAACCTCCAGAAATTCATCAAAATTACCATTACTTGTGTTGGTCAATTTATGTTTCAATTTTTGTACTCAATAAATATTTATTGATTAGGTGGTATATGCCAGAGACACTTTTAGAAACCACTTATCAGTGGTGAAGAAGATAAGAAAGTACATTTTCTAGTGGGAAAGAGACACATATAAAAAGATAATTATAAAACAGAGAGATAAGTGCTATGATAGGGGTAAGTCCAAGGTAGTATGAAAGAACATTTCTCCTAATTCATACTGAGTTTTATTTTCAGGTTCCCCACACAGAATAAAATACAAAAATAATGAAACAGCTGTATTTGGAGAAAATGTGACCATCTTCTGCAATTTAACAACTCCAGCAGATATTGTGCAAATTACCTGGCAGAAGATTCAAGGTTCTTTGCCACAAAATATTGGCACATATAGCAGTGTATATGGAGAAACGATTCTTCCACCATACAGAGATCGACTGCACTGTGAGGTCATCGAACCCAATTCCTCATTCATAACTATCCGTGAAGTGACATTTGAAGATGAAGCTTGCTACAAATGTCTATTTAATGTGTTCCCACACGGCAGCCATGGGGGACAAATCTGCCTTACCATTATAGGTATGTAAATGTTTTGTGTAGAGTCAAAATTTTGAGGATGTGGTCTTTCAAGGTTAAGGTCCAGAGAAAGAATGTCAGAGAAGGAAATATTATAATAGAAGCCACCCATGCTTTTGTTATACAGAAGAAAAAAAATGGAAACCAATGATAGTTATATGATTTTCCATTTTCACACAATACAGGACCAGGCATAACATTTAGGTCTTCTGACCTCGCATCTAACTTTTTACACTGCACTGATTTTAATCTGGTGGGTAAAGTTCATGGATGGCATCAGAATTTTCATGGGGGGGGGGTGCCTGGGTGGCTTCGTGGGTTAAGCCTCTACCTTCTACGCAGGTCATGATCTCAGGGTCCTGGGATCAAGCCCTGCATCGGGCTCTTTGCTCAGCAGGGAGCCTGCTTCTCTCTCTCTGCCTGACTCTCTGCCTACTTGTGATCTCTCTCTCTGTCTATATATAATAAATAAATAATCCTTAAGAAAAAGAATTTTCACTGGGAAGGAGAGGAAAAGAAAAAGAGTGGAGAAAATAAGAATTAACAAAATGTTGAAAGAATAGTGATAGTATCAGAGTGTCTCCTCATTATTTTGCTGTAAATTTAAAGTACTGGAGGTTTATATAAGGTAATTTAAAGGTTGAATGAAAGTGGAGATATGAAGCATTTCTCTTCAGTTGGAGGATGGAGGGTGCAAGAGATGGAATTGTGAGGTTTTGCAAAATGTGCCTGAAAGGGACATGTTTCAACATTTTGTCATCATATAAATATTTGGGGAAGTCTATCTTTAACATTTTTTTATATTTAATTTTTTGTCTCAGCTCTATCTGGATTAAAAACCGAACTCCAGTCCAATCTTGACTCTGAAGATTTTCTTAGATTTATTTACTCAGCTATGGGAAAACCTGTTCCTCAGATATCTCTTTTCCCATCAAAAGTCTTGATTAATCCACCTGAGGAATACCTTGCTCAGAATCCAAATGGCACAGTGACTATCACTAAAATGTGCAACATCTCCTTGGAGACTGTGAGGTCCCTAGGTCTCCAATATCTGACTGTGCGCATGGATCATCCTCTAAGGAATGAAGAGAAGATTGTTCCTTTATCAGTCAAACAGGAATGTAAGTAGAAATAATAATCAACAGGGGGAAATGTTTTAAAAATCCATATCAGAAGTGCATGTGTAGTTGTCTGCTTTTAGAAATGTTAAGTCATTGTGATACATGAGCATGCTTAAGTGACTGAAGTAATGAAAACTTTCTCTACCCCAGTTCTGCCTAATCTTTGTTCTTAAATGGCAAATTTTAAATTCGTCTACCTTAACTGCTTTCCATTGAATTTCTGCCACAGTCAGTGAAGACCAGGTTCACTTACACCGCCTTCAACTTTTCCTCTTCCCAATATAGTTCTTTTCTTCCCAATATAGTTCTTTTGGTGATTACCTCTACAACCTTCAACAGTGTGGTAAAATTTACTTTTGTGTCATCCACCATAGGAAGTCTCTTAGCTGCCAATTTTTCCTTGCCTATCTTCCAGCCAAGCTCTGTCAGTTGTACCCTTTGTTTCAAAGCCATAGTTAAACAAAGTATGGTTTTCCTTAAAAAATTTAAGTAATAATTTAAATAGATTTATGTTTCTGCATTTATATAATTTCCTATAGAATTTAAATAATTGTTTTTATATTTCACCTAATCTTTTGACACTAAAGCATTTTTTCTCTATATATTTAGTGTAAATACTGGTATATTGGAGTTTTCATATACCATCTTACTATTGTTTTCTATTATTTGACCTATTTCATGTCCCTTTCTCTCTCTTCCTGAATTTTTTTGGGTTATTTATTTTTGTTTCATTTACCTCCTTCATTAATTTGTTAACTATATGTTCTGTATAGTTTAAGTGGTTCACTTGGAGACTGCAACTTACATCTCTTGACTAATATAATTTATTATTTTTATTATTTTTCAGGTAATACAATAAGCTTATATGAATTTCCACTCCATGTTGTCATTTCATTTAACTTATTTATTTAAATTTTTGTTTGTTTGAATATAGTTGACACACAATGTTATATTAGTTTCAGGTGTATGTCTTATTCATTTTAATTCTTTATATATATTTAAATGCCAAAATATATTATTGTTTTTTCCTGTTATTCATAGTAGTATTCTTTTAGATTTATCCTTTCTGTTGTTTTTTATTTCTTTGTCTATGTCCAAAGTTTTGCTTATCTTCTGCCAAAAGAATTTTCTCTAGTTTTTTCCTTAGTGAAGATGTATAGATGGCCAATTCTTTTAATATTTTTGGTCATAAAATGTTTAACTTTTGAGGCACATTTTTATAGGATTTTTAAATTTCAGTTTTGATAGTTATTTTTTTCATCACTTTGACAATGGTATTTTACTAGCTTCTGACTTTCATTATTTCATTTGAAAAAGTATATATCAGTTTTATGGTTTGTCCTTAGAAAGGAATGTATCTCCTCTTCATCCTGGCTGCTTTTAAGACTTTTTCCTTGTATTTATTTTAGGTTAGTTTTATTGTTAGTGTTTTGGTGTCACATTCTTTGTATTTATCTTGCTTGTATTTTCTTAAGCTTCTTGAGTCTGTGGGTTAATGTTTTTAATCACTTTTGGAAAATGTGTCGACTCAGGAAAATGGTGAGGATTTCTCCATAATTCGTTAAAATCATCCAAGAACCAAAAAGCATCACTAGTCATCAATGAAACTGAATCATAAAGTTTGAATGAATGAAGGAGACATCATATCTTTTGGAAGTTTAACAGTTTTTCTGCATAACCAGCTATGGGAATATTGGAATAAGTTGCTTAGTACATAGTTCAGATGCGTTAACCATAACCTCATTTAAACCTAGGATATCTCATTAGTCTGTGAGTTAAACACACTGTGGACTAACCTAAATAAAGCACACACAAAAAAAATGACTACTGTTTCATGTGATTGATAGGCTGCTTCTTACATAAATTAATTTAACCATCTTTCTGTCCTCAGATCTTATAGAGTACTCCTCCATTATCTTTGATCACCCATTGTTACTGCTGAGAAGTCAAATGTCAATCAGATAATCATAATAGTAAATATTACTGTATCTTCTCTCTGATAATACAGTATCTTCTCTTTATCTAGAGTTCTGAAACGTCCTAGTGCTATTTTTAGGGTATTTTATCTTATTTTTAATACTTCAATGTTATTGGCATTTAATCACCTCACACAATTTGGAGACTCAAATCCTTCAACTCTGAATATTTTCTTATTTCTTTGAGAATTTTCCACCTATTCACTTAACTTACTCTCTTTTTATAAACCTCAATTAAGTAGACATTAAAACATTTCAATTGGACTTTATTTTCTTCTTTGAAAAAATATATCTCTTTTTCTTTTCTTCATAGTATCAGGGAGATTTAAAAAAATTATCTTTGAACACCTTAATTCAATTTTTCCTTCTTTTGACAATCAGGTTTATATTTTTGAATTGCTTTTACAACTTAAGATTAATTTTATACTTGACTTATTTTTTCATATACAATTTTTCCTGCTGTATGAAAATAATATCTTGTCAAATCTATCTGGGAATAATAATTTAGAGGTTTTATAATATCCTCTGTTTTTAAAATTATCTCTTCCACTCTCCCCCCGACCCACTACCATATGTATGTATTTACGTATGTATTTAAATTTGAAGTACGATCTATGCCTAATGTGGGACTTGAACTCACAATCCTGAGATTAAGTGTCTACATGCTCTGCTGAGTGAGCCAGTCAGGTGCTCCCCATCATTTTAATTTTACGTTTCTTTTACTGGTCTTTCTTACTTTGATTACAGGTTTTATTCAAAGTCTGGTGAGCCCTGACTGGAGGATTATAGAATCTTTATTTGGCTAATTGTATCTTGTAAAGAACGACTTTTGTTTGCAGAAAGCAGGCTGCTGCTTTTGACAGTTAACCAGGAGACTCTAGGTGTTTGCAATCTTTAGATAAGCTATCTAGCTGATCTCTTGCTAGCTGAAGTAGTCTCAGCCTGCTACTTCTCCGCCATCTTGACTCCTCCCAACCAGGAGACTCTAGAAGCCAGAATGTGGAGGGCTGTAGTCTGGGCCTCTGACTCTGTACTGTATTTATTTCCGGTATATTCATTAAATTACTTAACTGCCCCTTATTCTTCTCTCTCTCTTTCTTTTCTTTTTTTCTTTCCTTTTCTTTCTTTCTTTCTTTTTTTTTTTTTTTTTTCTTTTTTGGCTGCACATTAAGCACACCTGCCTCTCCAGAATTCTGTTTTCAGATATATAAATGGGTACTTTCGACTCTAAGTTTCATTCTGTGATCCGCTCCTCCTCCTTTTGCCATCTGAGTACAAATGCTCTTCAGGTTCTGCAGGGCTGTCTCTGCCAGATGTAAACTGCTTTTTGCATACACGAGCCTGCAGCTTCTATCATCCTGCACCTTCATAAGCCATTCCTCTATCCACTTTACACCTTTTGGAAATTTGTTGAAATCTCTTGCCAATGAAGATCACTCTTCTGTTTGTTGTTTTTCATTTAAACATTTTATTTTTGCTACTATAATTTTAAGGAAAACATAGGAAGGAGTAGAGGTAAATATTTTGTGATGTGTATTTCTTGAAGCTGAGTTTAATCAGCTCTTTTTTTCCTGAAAGTTTCCCCAAGTCATGAGATTGGAGTATGTCCATCGAATACCACAAGTACTTCCCATCAATCTATTAGCTGGATTATTATATTAATTTCACTTCTCGCTGAGCTTCAATGGTCTGTAAAGGAGTAACTTATCAATTTAGAAGAGAATTCCTCCTTGCTTAGCTTTGTAACAAATTTTAGGGATATAAACCCCTAATTCTATTGAGTTCTTCTATAGAGACTTTATTCCCATGGTTTATTATTGCTTACTTCAGGGTTCTGTTCATAATCTAGCCTCCTTCGCCCATTTCAAATGAGCTAAAGTATAAAAAAAAATAGTTAAAACTAAAAACCGAAACAAAGTAATGTCTGAATAGTCAAAAATAAATCACACAAAATTTCTCACATGGATTTTTCTAATAGTATCAATGAAGAAGTAATTAGTAGCAAGAATTTCTCTTCAATGGTAATGAAAAATTGAAAGCAGCAAATTAAATAGAAATAAGAGGTAACAATGAACAGAAAAATGATCTCAATCAGAAAAAGGACCCTGAAATATACCAGAAGCAGACCTACGAATACAAAATGTACAATAATTCATGCCATTTAATGTAAGTACAAATTTTCTTGAGGTCCATCACATAGTGTATAGGTTCATTTTTATCTCTAAGAATTAGCTAAGAATTCTTAGATATTCTTATAATTTAAGCTTCATGATAATCATGATGACCTTTGGTTAAACTTAATTAAAATAGAAAATATAAATTATATTCAAAAGGCTACATAGAAAAGTGGCTTGGAATACAATTTAGTAACACCATGGTCAAAATAGCTATCATGAAGTGTTGGTATTTAAAATTTCATAATTTCTTTTCATAAGACTGCAGGCTCTAAAATCAGACAGAACAGAATTGCTTCCCAATTTTGCCACTTAATCACTATCTATCTTTGGACAGTTTTCTTAACGTCTCAGAGCCTTTGCTTCCCCATCTATATCTAATAACCATACTCAGTTGATGTAAATCACCCTTATAAGATGCTTATCACATCACTTAACACATTAATCTTAAATACTAATTATTATTATTAAAAAATTTATTTTCTGAGGCTTTTGCAGATTCTTTGAAAGTTCCATTTTAGTAACTGAATAGTATTTCAATGTGACTACATTATATTTTTCTTAAACATTTTCTTTTGTTGAGTATTTGGGTGGTTTTGTCTTTTTTGCTTTTTCTTGAGTGTCATCAAATGGTATTAAATATTGTCTATTTTCAATTTGAATACACATTAGCATATTCTTTTATAAAATTGAATATGGCCAATAATCTCATAGTATCAATTTGAATGTCAACAAAACAATGGCAAATCAAAATATCATTGGCAGATTTAAAGTGTCAAAATGGCAGTATAATGTATGGAAAGTATAGTCCCAAAGAGCATGTTTCTGGTTTGTGTCTTTCAGGTGCTTCTCATTCTCCTTATACTTGGTTGCGTATCGTTGGTCTACCCATACCTCTGCTATGTTTTTTGTCAATTGCTATTTATCTTGTTTGGAGAAAGAAAAAGTAAGTTGCATTCTACCTGTCTATGTCAGGGAAGATAGGTCAAATAGGGGCTAGTTTTAAATATGAAGAAAGGACATTTCAAGGGCTTTGGCAAAAGTTATCATGGAAAGAATGATGATGCAAAACTCTCTTCTATTTACTTAGTAATTCCGGCAGTCAAGAGTTTATTCTTATTCAAATGATACCGTACTTGGGATTGTTATAAAAGTAGGCTGTTAGTCATTTCTGGTGACTTGAGCCTAAGACTCTTCCTTTAGAACAGATTTTGAAGGAGAGAGCACATGAACTTCAGACCGCTGGTGGGAGGGATCCACTGAGTGGTGAAGAAGGCTGAGATTGGAAGCAAGAGATAATCTACCTCACAAAGCCACAGTAAGATGAAAGTGGTCTCACTTTATAGGACTAACGTAATAAAGTATATATTTATTTATTCAACAGATACCTCTTGAGTGTCTGAACTACTATGCATTATTCTCTGTGAGGGCAATAGAGACACAAACAAAAAGTTTTAGAAGCCTATGTCTCAATAGGGAGAGGTAGTCAATGAAAAATTAAAAGGAAGCAAGAGAACACTGGCTGGTGATATACACTATTTAGAAAATAAGGCAGAATGATGTAATTGAAAGAGACTATGGGACTAGTTTATACTGAGTGGTTGCTCTGAGGAGTTGACGTTAAAATTGGGACCTGGATAAGAAAAGAGTTGTGAGTGACATTCTCATAGAAGAGTATTCCAGACAAAAAAGGAGGAGTTATTGTAGGTACCAAGGTGGGAATGAGCTTGGTGTGTCCCAGGACAAAATGAGGTAAGTGTGCATAGAACAATGATTTAGAAATAGAGATGGGCTTTAGAACAGCTAAGGCCCTTGGGCCTTGAAAGGCATTTGGGATTTTTGCTACTTACAATACCAAACTATTGAAGTATTTAAAACAAGGGGGTAGAAGGATCTGATTGACACTATCTTTTTATAGTGTCACCTCTGTCACTGGAATGTGGACAAAGTCTCTTAGAGCTCCAGAATGAATGAAAGAAGGTTTTTAAAGAGGTGATTGCCATAGTCAAGTTGGCAATCAACAGTGGTCTGGACTAGGGTGGTAGCCCTTAGAATTGAGGAATTAGGGAGAGGTTTAGGATGACAAGATTTGCACCTGGATAGATGTGGGCAGAGGGGAAAAGGGAGAAATTATCTTGATGATTCTGAACATTTTGACAAAGATTGAAGAAATCTTTTATAAATGGGGAAAAATTAGAGGAAGAACAAATTTTTAGGGAGGATCAAGAGTTCTATTTTGAACATGTTAATTTTTAAATGCTTATTTGACATCCAAGAGAATATGTCAATTATATATGAACCTGGAATTTACAGAGCAGATGAGAGGTAGACATTTGAGAGTGTAGTGGGTATTGGGTATATTTTTCAACAGGATAAATCGTAAGTTATGACTCTTACTATTATAGGGTAGAAATAAACTTCAAATTCTGTTAATGGAGTATTTTTATGCTGAATTAAACACTGAAAACATTTTGATCAATCTCTAAAGATATCTCAATCTCCCAACTTTTATTCATAGAATACTCTTGCAATCTATTGCCATTAGAGGGAGTGTTTGGGCTGTCTTCGTCTTACCCATTTATCAATGTCATCCTAACTATAGGTCAGAGAATGCTCTTGAAACTACACCCCAGCTGAGCCAGCCTGATGTGGAATCTTTAATCAACCAAGATTTTCCTGTATACAGGTAATTGGTAGGTGTGTGACTTTTGCTGTCATTGTGCATAATTCAAATTTAAGACTTAACTTATTAAATTATCATATTAAATCAACATATTAAATAATCCATTTGGTAGAACTAATTATCATTTGAAAAATAAATGGAAACAGATTTGTTTATATAATCCTGTTTCGTGAACTAGTGGGTTCGTGTGAAATTGTATTAATATTAAAGACAATATTTCCTTTCTTTTTTTTTTCTTTTTAAAAAAATTAACATATAATGTATTATTAGCCCCAGGGGTACAAGTCTGTGAATTGTCAGGCTTACACACTTCCCAGCACTCACCATGGCACATACCCTCCCCAATGTCCATAACCCAACCACCTTCTCCCTACTTCTCCAACCCCCCGCAGCCCTCAGTTTGTTTTGTGAAATTAAGAGTCTCTTATAGTTTGTCTCCCTCCCGATCCCATCTTGTTTCATTTTTTCCATTCCTTACCCCCCAAACCCACCACTTTGCCTCTCAAATTCCTCATATCAGGGAGAGCATATGATGATTGAAGAACAGTATTTCTATTTGTCCCCTAATTCAGGACCCTTCCAACCAACACCACCAGTTGAATGACTGCTTTGGTTTTGTTTTTGGGTTTTTTTTTTTTTCCTGAGTGTTATTAAATATGAGCATGTCTTTGTGTACTTCTTTCCCATTCAGGTTTCCCTTTCTGTGAGGTTTTTATCTATATCTTCATGTAGTTTCTGGTTGGTTGTCTGTATTTGCAGAATATTCTAGATTTTTTTATGTACTAGGCAATGATTACTTCTCCTTATTTGGTACCACTCTACTAAATTTCTAGTTATATCATTGAAAGAACAGAAATCTTTAAGCTTTGATGTTGTTAAATCCATCGATTTTTCACCTAACAGTTTGCATTTAGGGACCTATTTAAGAAGTCATCATTTGTGCAAGTTCACAGAAATATAATTGCATTTATTAGCTTCGTATTTTTCTATTTCATATTTAAGTATTTTAACCTTTGCACATAACGTAGGAATGGCATATATTGTTAATTTTCCTCATATAATGAGCCAGGTTTCCCAACATCAGTTATATACAATCTGTCCTTTTCCTTATTGATGAGCTCTGTTTTTAGCTCTCTCAAGTAGAGAGCTTTGTTGCATGGTTTAATTTTTTTGTTTCTTCATGACTGCATATAATTTTTTATTATGGTCTTATGTTATGTTAAAATGTGGTAGGGAGAGATCCCTTTTTGTGTTTTTTAAAGACACATCCCATTCAGGGATACATACACACACATGCACATCATGAAATAAGTTTATTTCATTTAAAATATATAGCTGGAATTTTGGTTAGTCTTATATTGAATTGACAGATTAATGTAATTTAGAGAGCATTGTTATCTGTACAATATAATTTAGTTCACCCATAAATATGCTATCTATTTATTCAAGTCTTTCTGAATGCCTTTTAGGAAAGTTTTAAAATTTTGTCTCTGTAGGTTTTGTGTTCGCTAAATTAATTCCTTGGTATTTTTTTTTTGTTGTTGTTCACTATGATGAATGATATTTTAATTTTTTAGCGAAATTTCCTAGCTGGTTATTAGTGATTTAGGAACAGCTCTGGATTTTTTAGGTTAACTTGTTAGGATTTTTTAGGTTAATTTTTTAGGTTAATTTGGGAACTTTGGTAAACTCTTCATTACTTAATAGTTTTTTTGTTTATCTAAAAGTTTTCCATTTAGATAATCATCTCTTATGCATTCAATGACATTTTGCTTCTTTCTTTCTAATCTTTATACCTTTTTTAATGTTAAATAACACCAGTTACCTTTGTCTTGCTTTTCTGCAATTAAAGACTGTTTTAAATTTCACTAAATGTAATACTTGCTGCAGTGTTTGGCTATTAAGCATATTATTGAGTTTAGAAAGTGTTTAAATATTTCTATTTTCTGTCATTTTATCATATATAGATTGTTGAACTTAGTAATTTTGTATCTGTTAACAGTCATATGAATTTTTCATAGTAGTCCATTAATATGATAAACAACATTGAGAGATATCTAGTGTTAAACCATTCTGGGAATATTTTTTTGCTTATATTTATAAATAAAACAGGACAAATTATATATATATGTATATATACATATATGGGAGACATATATATATGGGAGATATGTATATATATGGGATATATATATATGGATAAAGAAGATAGGACAGGACAAATACACACACACACACACGGGAGATATATATATATATATATATATATGGATATGGATATATATGGAAAAAGAAGATGTGATATCTATCTATCTATCTATCTATCTATACGAATATATATCAATTAACAATAGTAATTCACAGACATGCTAAAATTAGTCCATGAATCTCCTTCGTAGATAACCCAGGTGCTTTTCAAATTGCTGCTCCTGTGCTGGGTCTCGGAGTGACATGGTGTGCCGCCCCCTTAAGAGTCTCCATTTTTATATCCTGTATCCTGTATCTTATATTCTGGCTCTCCCCAAATTAAGCCCCACCAATTTTCAAAGCTCCTGGAGTTAAGTCCTGCTGATTTTCAAAGCCAGATATTAGTGTTGCAGGGTTACAGGGCTCCTGTCTCACAGAGTGGAAGAAAATCTCTTGGACACAAAAGGGTAAAGTGAAGTGAAAGTTAACTAAGTGAAGGTGAGAGCAGAAAGGAAAGAAAAAGCTCTCTAGAGTGAGAGGGGTCCCGAATGGGTTGCCAAATGAGGGCTGTTAGTGGCGGTCTTTTATTAAGGACTGACCGGGAAGCTTGTGGCCTTGAGATTCTCGGGCTGTCTTGGCATGCTCCCTTATCTCTTGTTCTGCTCTGTCTCAGCATCTCCACTTGCCAGCAATAGATGTGAAGCCTAGTCAGGAAGGTCATTTGCTCAGCCTACACCTTCATCCCTTCCCTATTCGCGGACAGGACCTGTGGACAGAAAGAACTAAACGGGGATCGTGAGCAGTGACTGATTGCATACTTCGTAATTCATGGGAGTTAGGGATAGCACAAGTCTCCAAGGAATCTGGAAGCAAGGCTTTCGGGACCTTGAAGGGTCTGTTGCTGCCAAGATATGGTTACATTTTTTTTTTTAAGATTTTATTTATTTATTTGACAGAGAGAGATCACAAGTAGGCAGAGAAGCAGGCAGAGAGAGAGAGGAAGGGAAACAGGCTCCCTGCTGAGCAGAGATCCCAATGCGGGACTCGATCCCAGGACCCTGAGATCATGACCTGAGCGGAAGGCGGCTTAACCCACTGAGCCACCCAGGCACCCAAGATATGGTTACTTTTAAACATAGTCTCACTGATACGCAGAATTTAAGAAACAAGGTAGAGGACCATAGGGGAAGAGAGGAAAAAAATGAAAGAAGACTAAACCAGAGAGGGAGACAAACCATGAGACTCTTAATCTTAGAAAACAAAACCTGAGGGCTGCTGGAGGGGAGAGGGGTGGTGAGAAGGGGTGGCTGGGGAGTGGACATTGGGGAAGGTATGTGTTACGGTGGGTCTTGTGTAAGACTGATGATATCACAGACCTGTACCCCTGACACAAATAATATGATATGTTAATTATAAAATAAAATAAAATAAATAAAATAAAATAAAATAAACATTGTCTCTAAGGCAGCCAGGATCTCCTTGAGGAAGGTCATGTTTTGCACATTTCAGATATCTATCAGTGAGCTGCAAGCTGTAAGAAAATTTTAATTTAAGCTGCATTTCTTTTGCCTTTGTTTCCCACATCATTATGAGGTTTCATCCTCCCTTCCCTGTATAAGAGCCCGGGGTGCCTGATATGGGCCTTGATCCCCTTGGTCCTCAAGGACTCTGCACCTGTGAGATCCCTACTGCTTATAGGTCACCCTGCTGGAAGTTTGATTCATGGCTGCATCTCTCCCCTTCCCACCATTTTCAATGGGACTTCCGTTTCTGTCCTATCTGTGAAAAGTTTATTCTACCAGTCTCGAGTTGTTTTCAGAGTGAGCTGCTTCACATGTAGCTGTTGCCTGGGTGTGTCAGAGGGAGGATGTGAACTCAGAATCCTCCTATTCTGAAATCTTCCCCCACTTCCCTGTCCTGTTTTCTTAATAACAGCCACCCTGGCATGTGTCAGGTAATATCTCATTGTGGTATTGATTTGCATTTCCTTGATGATTAATGACACTGAGTACTTCTTCACATGCCTGTTAGCCATTTATATCTTCTTTGGAGAAGTATCTGTTCAAATATTTAGCCTATTTTTTAGTTTGTTATTAGTTTTCTTGCTGTTGAATTTCAGGAGTTCTTTATATGCTTTAGAGATTAATCTTTCTTCCCCCCAACCCACTCAATGGAGTCTTAATTCTGCCACTAACTTGCCTTTAAAAAAAAAATTTAGATTCAATTAATTAACATTTAATGTATTATTTGTTTCAGGGGTACAGGTCTGTGATTCATCAGTCTTATATAATACCCAGTGCTCATTACAACGCATGCCCTTCCCAATGTCCGTCACCCAGTTACCCCATCCCTCCACCCGTCTCCCCTCCAGCAACCCTCAGTTTGTTTCCTGAGATAGAGTCTCTTATGGTTTTTCTCTCTCTCTCTGGTTTCTTCTTGTTTCATTTTTATTCCGCTTTCATCCCCTATGATCCTGTCTTGTTTCTTAAGCTCCATATATCAGAGAGATCATATGATAATTGTCCTTCTCTGGTTGACTTCTCTTAGCATAATACCCTCTAGTTCCATCCATGTTGTTGCAAATGGCGAGGTTTCTTTTTTGATGGCTGCATAGTATTCCATTGTAGATATACACCACATCTTCTTTATCCATTCATCTGTTGATGGACATCCAGGTTCTTTCCATAGTTTGGCTATTGTGGGCATTGCTGCTATAAACATTGGGGGTGCATGTGCCCCTTCAGATCACTACATTTGTATCTTTGGGGTAAATACCCAGTAGTGCGATTGCTGAGTCATGGGGTAGCTCTACTTTCAACTTTTTAATTTTTATTTATTTTTATTTTTTATAAACATATATTTTTATCCCCAGGGGTACAGGTCTGTGAATCGCCAGGTTTACACACTTCACAGCACTCACCAAAGCACATACCCTCCCCAATGTCCATAACCCCACCCCCCTTCTCCCAATACTTTCAACTTTTTGAGGAAACTCCATACTGTTTTCCAGAGTGGCTGCACCAGCAGTGTAGGAGGGTTCCCCTTGGAGATTAATCTCTTATCAGGTAGATGGTTTGGAAACTTTTTTCCAGAGGCCAAGTTATCTTTTATCACCCGCACTGATTAATTTAAAAACATAACTGGAAACATGCCCTAAATAAAATGAAAACTTGTTTTAGAAACTCATTAGGCCAAATGATATAACTCCAAGTTGAGAGAAGTTAAGATGCAGAGGCTCAGGGCAATAAACCGTCTGCAAGGGACTGGAGGACCACAAACATTTCGGGCTTGAGTCAAGACCTTTAAGATTCATGTGGAGAATGAACCCTGAAAGCCACCAAAAGCTGTTGCCTACCCTGGAACTACTTGCCGGTGTATCTGAGTAATCGTTTCCTGTTTCATGGATCAAGTATGTGCAAGTAGTTTACAGTCTTAGATGCATTAATAACAGTGAGAAACCAATATTTGCATTGGTGATGAGTTTTCTGTTTTCTAAGGACTCCTGAAAGAATTTCCGCCCATTCTATAGCTGCCCTTTCAGTCTGTTGTTCTTCGCCATGCAGTCGCTTTTTAGCTTCATATCGTCCCATTTGTCTATTTGCGTTTTTGTTGTCTGTACTTTTGTCATAGCCATGAAATCATTGCCAAAATCACCCTCATGAAACCTTTCTCCATGTTTTCTAGGAGTTTTATGGTTTCAGGTTTTACATTTAAGTCTTTAATCTATTTTGAGTTGATTTTTCTGACGTAAAGGAAGGGCCCACTTTTATGCTTTTGAAGGTGGATATTTAGTTTTCCCAATATCATTTATTCACGAGATGATCCTATCTCCATTGTGTGTTCTTGACTCCCTTGTAAAAAGTGGTTGACCACAAATGTGTGGATTTATTCCTGAATTCTCTAATCTATTCCCAAGGTCCATGTGTCTGTCATTATACCAATTCTGCACTGTTTTGATTACTATAGATTTGTACTATATTCTTTTTTTTTTAAGATTTAATTTATTTATTTGACAGAGATTACAAGTAGGTGGCGAGGCAGGCAGAGAGAAAGGAAGGGAAGTAGGCTCCCTGCTGAGCAGAGAGCCTGGGATCATGACCTGAGCTGAGGGCAGAGGCTTTAACCCACTGAACCACCCAGGTGCCCCTTTGTACTTCTGAAACCAGGAAGCGTGATGCCTCCAGCTTCATTCTTCTTTCTCAAGATTGATTTAACTATTCATGGTTTTTTGTGTCCCATGTGAATTATAGAATTGTGTGTCTTTTAAAATTTCTGTCAAAAAATGCTATGGGAATTTTGATAGGGATTGCATAAGAAACCCAACTCTATTCCTTAAGGAGCTAGAAAAAGAAGAAAAAACTGATCTCAAAGCAAAAGGAAGTAACAAAGATTTGAGCAGAAATGCATGAATTAGAAAAAAAGAAATAGAGTAGAAAAAAATGAACAAAACAGAAGGTTGGTTTTTTGAAAAGATAAAGTTGATAAACCATTAGCTAAACTAAGAAAACGAGTGAAGACTCAAAATCAGAAATGAAAGAAGACCAATGTCCTATAAATAAACAGGGTAAAAGATCCTATTATGAAAAATTACACACTAACAACCTGGGTAACCTAGAAGAAATGGATAAATTCCTAGAAACATCTAACCTCCCATGATTAAGTCATAAAGTAGAAAGTCTGAGTAGACCTCTAACTAGTATGGAGAGTAAATCAGAAACCAAAAAACTTTGAACAGAGGAAAGGCGAGGACTGTATAGCTTCACCACTGAATTCCACCAAACATTTAAACAAGAATTAATGCCAATGCTTCTCAAACTCCTTCAGAAAAATTGAAGCGGATGAATACTTCCAGATGAATTTTTTGAAGCCCTTCACTACCTTGACATCACAACCAAAGATGTCACAAGAAAAACAGTTTCCAGCCAATATTCTGAAAAATATAGATGTAAAAATCTTCCACAAAATACTGTCAGACTGAATCTAACAGCATATTAATAGGCTCATACAGGATGACCAAGTAGGATTTATCCCTGGGATGCAAGGATAATTCAGTATCTGAAAATTAATGAACATGCTACACTGTATTAACCACAATAAAGACTAAAAATCACATGATCATCTCATCACATGAAGAAAAAGGATTTGAAAAAATTCTACACACTTTCATGATCAAAACTTTGAAGAAACTAGGTATAGAAAGAAGGAAGGTATCTCATCATAATAAATGTCATGTATTAAAAACCCATAGCTAACAACCCACTCAATGGTAAAACACTGTAAGCTTGACCTCAATGATCAGGAAAAGAGCGTAAATGTTCACTCTTGTCACTTTTGTTTAACATAATATTGGAAGTCTTAGCCAGACTAAGTAATTAATGGAGGTAATTAATGGAGGGGGAAAAAAAGGCATAGAAATCAGTAACGAAGACCTAAACTGTTCCTGTTTGCTGATGCCGTGATCTTATATGTAGACAATCCCAAAGACTCCATAAAAAACTTTTAAAACAAATAAGCAATTTCAGTAAAGTTGCAGAGTATGAAATCAACCCCCAAAATCAGTTATGTTTCTATACACTAACAATGAACTGTCTGAAAAGGAATTTGGAAAAACAATTCCATTTACAATAATACCAAAAGGAGTAAAATGCTTAGGAACAAACCTAACAAAGGAGGTGAATGACTGCATACTGATGCGAAGCATTAATGAAGGGCACCTGGCTAGGTCAGCTGGGTTTGAGCTCAAGGTGGGTATAGAGGCTACTAAAAACAAATAACTTAAAAAAATTAATGAAGGAAATTAGAGAAGACACAGCAAATGGAACAATATCTCAGTAATATATTGAAGATGTAATATTGTTAAAATGTCAGTCTTTCAATTTTTATGACCAGCTTGTCATTTTCAAATTTGTGTTTTTGTGTTTTCAAATTTGATATGAATGTTCATAACATTGTCTTATTTTTTCTATTTGTTATGTCAGTTCTACTTCTCATATATCATTCTATATTGTTTCTTTTTTTTCTTATTTTTTAGTAGTTTTTTAGAGGTGGGGGAGGGTCAGAGGGAGAGGGAGAGAGAAAATCTTAAGCAGGCTCCACAACCAGTGCAGAGCCCAATGAAGACCTCAATTTCACGACCCTCAGATCATGATCAGAGCCAAAATCTAGTCTAGGAGGTTAAATGTAGGTTAGTGAGAGTGGGGGGGGGGTGGTAGTGACAAGTTCTGGAGAGCTGGGAATGTGCAGTTGTTGATGTGCTTCTGGCTTTGTGAGTAGGTTTACCCTATGACACTTGAAGTAGCGTGCTTGTGATATTTGTGTGCTCTTCTACAAATGATACCTTTGATCAAAAAAGTCTAAAAAAAAATAAATATACCTGTGAAGCAATGTTTATAAAAGATGAGGTGGAATTCAAAGTTATTTTTCTTCAATATGAAAATTAACTCCTTGTCTTCTTGCATCAGGCACAGCCTTATGACATTTAATGTTACTTTGATCCTCTGTCCTTTGTGTGTCTCTCTTCATTGTTGAAGTTTTTTAGACTTTGCTCCTTGATTTTCTTTTATATATATACATATATAACATATGATGTATTACTTATTTCAAGGGTACAGTTCTAGGAATCATCAGTCTTACACAATTCACAGCACTCACCATAGCACATACCCTCCCCAGTGTCCATCTCCTTGATTTTCTTAATTTGATCTTCTTAATGTCACTATACTATGCCTATAAGTTGATTTTCTTTTATGTATCCTGTGTGGCTGCCCACGAATCATTAATCCTTTGATTACGTTTGTCTAAAAAGCTCATAATTTACAGCCCTCGGATTTACAGGCCCATGGATCCTTAAATAAAAGCTCTTTCCTAGTACCTTGTTAGAGGGTGGTGGTAGGAAAACAGGAAGGTTTCAGAAAATAAATAATTCATAGATCTGTTTCCCTCTCTCTCCCTCTTTCTCTAAGAGCCAAGAACTCTGGGACTTGTTAAAATAAGAAAAGAATCCTTCTCATCAAAGCAAGTGGAAGGAAATCCCTCCCAGTAAGAAGACAACCAACCAACCAACCAGTCACTCTGAAAGAAGAGATCATTACCGTTTGAATACAGAATTTGATTCTGGATAAAAATAAATGTGCATTTTTTAATAAGGTGTCTATTGGTTAAATTCGGCCTTAAAACATTAAAAAATTTTTTTTTCATAGGTGACATCTGGAGAAACTGAGTCACATTTCTCAAAATCTTCATTTCTGACATGCCTGTGTGGAATTGTATAATATTTCTGGACGTGAGAAGAATCCATCTTGAAGCTCCACTTTCCTTTCCAACTAATGAACTCTGAACGGAGCCAGAAGGGGCGATAGTTTTACAAACAGTTAAATTTCAACATAGCAACTGTCATTCAGGTCATATGGAGACACTAAAGGTAGTAAATACATAGTGGAGAAGGTTTAATTTGACAGCGGCAGTAAAGCCATAGTTATCAGAATGGCTCCACTGGTCAGGGTCAAATTAGCCCCTTTCCCTCTTATTTTCTTTATCTGCAGCATGGAATCACCCCTTCCTTCTTTTTCATAAAACCGCTTGCCTTTCCCCCCAGAGCACAGCGTTTTTCTGGCTTCCCGCAACCCGTGCTCTCTGAACTGTAACTCCAAGACTCCCCAAGAAAAGCCTTTGTTCTTTTTTTCGGTTTCACCACCTCCTGTTACTTCACACCTGCTTGACGTTGCGAGTTGCGGGTCCTGAGTGCTAAAGCCCAACGGATGACTCCTCACCTCCCCCGTTTTCCTTCTGTCCTTGAAATTAAAGTGGAAAAAGTGTATCCCCCACCCCACAGAGCTTTCTCACTTTCACCAACCGTCCCCTCGAGAACTGGAAACGTTTAAAGGTGGGGGAAAGTTGGAAGCTCGTATCAGGGCGGAGACTGGCCCGCCTCCCTGAGCCAGAGACGCTCGGCGCGCCGCGGTGAGATCCCCCGGGCTTTCCAGCTGAAGCCGGCAATCGCGCGCGGCCGGGAGCGACGATGGGGAGGCCGGTGAGCGGGGCCGGGCGTGGAACCAGGGCGCACGGCGGGGGATGTCGCGCCGGCCCCGGGGACGGCGGCGGGCTCCGCGCGTCCGGCTGCGGCCGGCCCGGGACTGGTTCGGCGCTGGCCTCGGGGCCGGCGCTCTCCCCGCGACGCTTAGCCTTGCGGAGAAGAGGACTTCGCCTCGAGGAGGGTGGTTCCCAGGCTGGTCCTGGAGTCCCGGTACTCGGTGCCAGTTGTCCAGGAAGGATGCTGCCAGTCGGGGGCTTGGGCGACGGAGACGCTTCTCTCGAGATCACGGCGGTCCTCCGAGGGGAACTGGGCCGGGAGGCGCGCGCGGGCGGCCGGCGGGTCCTCTGGGCAGGCTGGCGGCTGGGCTCCCAGGCTCCGGCTCGGACGCAGGAAAGCACACCGTGCTGTACTCTGTCCCAAGAAAGGGATGGCTGCTTTGGCTCCGTGTGGGCACACAAAGCTGGGGTGGGCGCTGCAGAATTCAGGGCTCGCTGTCTGCCGGAGACGTCTCTCCCTCCCGGATGCACCGGCCTCTTTTCTCCATCCTTCGGTCCTTTGCCTTGTGAGCCAGAAAGGGCCAGATAAATCAGGGTTAAACCCCAGAGTATCCAAGAGAGACAGACATTTTGTTTATTCCGGATCTGAATGAGCGGGTTTTTATTTACATTGGGATAATTGAAAAGAATCGTAACAATACAAAATTAAAATCCAAATACAAGTAATACCTCAAGGTATTTTTTTTTTCTATATATGGTTTATTGGCAAGACAGCACGGCCAGTCATTTCAGTATCTTTCTTAACAAAGGAGAATGGTGGCCTGGGAGCGCGTGTTTACTCCGCGCACTGGGTACTGCTAATCTTCACAACCATCCTTCAGAGGAGGAATGGTTATGTGATTTTGCAAATAAGAAAACAAACAGAGAGGTTAATTTTCACGAGTCCATGCAACTACACATGGTGGGAGCAGATCTACACCTAGAAACTCAGGGGGAAGAGGCATGGATAGGAGCAGTTGGCTGCCAGAGGGAAACTGTCAGGTAAGACAGGTCTCTGGGAGCCCTGGCCCTCTTGGCAAGGGGTAGACGTGGATTTGTCCATTTTCATTTTGTACTCTCTATGTGTGATTTGATTAGTGGATTTTTTTTTTTTTTAAGTTACCGAACATGTTTTGGGATTTACTGTACCTTAGTTAGGCACTGTATTAGTCGTTTACATGCTTAATTCTCATAGTAACCCAATGTAATGACAACAATTTTATTTAGTGCTTACTCCTATCAGTCACTATTCTGGGAGCATTGCATGTGTTAACTTGCTTAGTCTTTTTAACAGAAGGGTTGGTGCTGTTATTTTTTACTGCATTTTGGGGAGGTAAAGTCATTGTCCTGGCTCACACATCTGGTATTTGTATTAACCCCAACTCGTCAGTCAGCTAGAATAATTGTGTATATATTTAATAACAAGGCTTTCCTTCTAATTCCCTTGCCTCAATAATTGTTTTTTCCCTTCTTCAACATTCTTGGCTCCCATCTCACACACTATATGGTGTGTGTCTTATCCTAAAACACAGATTTTTACTCTGAGAGCCAATCCATTCTGTATTCCTCATCCTCTTTGCTAGAATTTGGGTTTTCATGTGTGGGAGAGGCATACGGTTAAAAAAAAATGGTGTGGAAGTAGAGTGGCAAAGAAGACTTAAGTTTTGGAAGCGAAGGTGTTGAGACAGCAAGAGCCTAAGCATTTGAGTTTTAAAAGCGTCAACATTGGAAAACCAAGGACATACGTTTTTCCAGATGGGAAGAACGCAGGGGATGGGGGAACCTTAAAATACAAATAAGGTTTGTATTTTCTAGGCTGGGAGAGCAAAGAGGGCCTGACACAAGCTTGTGTTCTGGAAAGGCAGGCTTGTACCTGATCCCTGTGAGTGGGGAGGGAGTTCAGGAGCGTGATAACTAGAACTTACAGGGAGGTGCTGAAATCTAAGAACAGAGAACACCTGTGCCTTGCTTATCTGGGGCAAACTCTGGAAAGAGACCAGTCTCCTCATCGTGACAAGGCAAGAGTAAAACAGAGATGGACAGATCCATGGGAGTCCAGGCAGAGAACCTACAGAATTTCCCTTTGCCCCATATAGGGAGAACCCAGGGGCATGGAATCTGGAGAATGAAAGAGGATGAGAGAAGGCACTTTCTTTCTTTCTTTCTTTTTTTCTTTTTTTTAATTTTATTTATTTATCAGAGAGAGAAGGCGAGAGAGCAAGCACAGGCAGACAGAATGGCAGGCAGAGGCAGAGGGAAAAGCAGGCTCCCTGCTGAGCAAGGAGCCCGATGTGGGACTCGATCCCAGGACGCTGGGATCATGACCTGAGCGGAAGGCAGCTGCTTAACCAACTGAGCCACCCAGGCATCCCGAGAAGGCACTTTCTGAGCACAAGGTTTAATTGCACAAATCTTGATGACCATGATGAACGAAGGGCAACCCATCCATCTTAGAGAATGCTATAGTAGATAGATTGTGACAAAGGACTAGTAGCTCTGTCCCATGACTAGGCATTGTGTGAGCCTCCAGGAATGGAGATGCAATGCCAAAGATTGGGACAGTAGTAAAGCGTGGGGGTGGCAGGGGCAATAATTGACAGAGATGATGTGATACTGACTGCAAGGAAGTCTCTACCTCTAGTTGGAATGGCAACATGAAATAGCAACGAAATTCAAGTAAAGATAAATACAGAGAAACCTACATTTCTTACACATCTCTAGTATAGAAGAATGTGTGTGGGGGGAAACGACATTTCTCGCCTGTACCCGTCTAACACACACATGTAGATCAAGTGAAAGGATCCGTGGGGCTACTGTAGAGAGAAGTTCATCTGCCTACATCCCACCCTCTCATTTTATAATAAAATGATACCCAGAATAACATTCAATTAAATGTCATCAAGTAAAAATGCCAAGGATTTCTGCCTGGACAGATGAACAAAACAATGAAGAAAAAAAAAAAAAACCAAAGACACTACTTTTTTGTTGTTTTTTAAGATTTATTTATTGATTTGAGAGACAGCACACGCCCACAAATGGGAGAGGGAGAGAGCATCTCAGCAGATTCTGCCCTGAATGCAGAGCGGGTGGTGAGGTTGGATCCAGGGACCCGGAGATCACGAGCTGAGCCAAAACCAAGAGTTGGACACTTAACCAATTGTGCCCCTCAGGTGCCTCTGGATATTACTGTTTTTTAAAAGGTACGGTTCATCTAAAACTTGTAGTATTTTCAGGGACATCTTCTTCAGCAAACTTCAAGGCAGTCGTATCTTTCTGAAAAGTGGTTCCAACCCCTGAGTTACCGTCTTTGATATTAACGGATGTGGATTATTTGGGAAATGGATGCTGTCCAGCGTGTGTCATCTCTGTGTTTTTTGTGTGTATCTCCGGCAGTCTGTTTTCCCCACCCATCCTACATCTTTGAGACCTGCTCTTGACAGTGGTGGTTTTGAGAGCGAGGCCTCAAAGTGCTAAGGGTTGCCATAATGCAGGAGCCATATTGCTGCTGAGCATGCTCTTTTATTTCTTCCATCTGTAGTCTCTGGTTCTGCATCCACAAAACCAATGTTATCTGGTGGTTAAAATGTTAGCTGCAGCATTCCCTGAGGTGGCCATGAGATTGAAGCTTCCTTAGCTTTTTGTCCATATGCAAATGCCCATGTCTTTGCTTTGCTTTCTGTCTTCAGGTGTTCAGGAGGTCCTTCTGTCGTCTGTCTGCCTACAGATTGATTTGGTTCTTTGCAGCAGTGATGCCATGCAGGGCGAAAGGTAAAAAGATACCCAGTTCCCCTGCATGGGGTCCAGGGAGCACAATTTCTGGAGGGGAGACATCTGGCTAGTGTTGTTTGTGCTGTGCTAGTTCGTTTGTCTGCATGAATTATTTAAACATGTAATTTTCTTGGAGGAATGGGAGTGTTTCTTTCTGCTTTCCACATTTTTGGTTTCGAAATGGAAAAAGACTTTGAATATTTAGAAACTGTTTCTAAGGATAAAACCAGACATGAAGAAATTCTTTCTAAATGAAGATGTTTTTCACCTATCAAAACAAATGAGTTCTAAATGTTATTTAAATATAATTTCCTATGTTTATAAAGATATGGAAACACTTTGGAAGTCTGAATGAATATACTCTTCGTAGAAGGTAATCTGGTAGTAAGCTTTTAAACTGGGCATACCCCTCCTTTGCAGAAGACTGTGGAAAATAATGAAATTATTACATAGGTTCACAGTCTATATAAAGTCTATATAAAGCATATGCCTGTGCTGTCCACTTATTCGTTGAGTTCCCTCCTTGTGCCAGACCTTTCTCCTCTGTTCCATGGGAAAGCATCCCCTCACTTCGCTGACCTTCTGTCACCTTCCATGTGCTGTTGCTTTCTAATCAGCCGTCACAGTTGGAGACAGGGCAGGCTTCTCACCATCCATAGCACAGGCTTTACCAATGGACCAGAGGGACTTTAAATGGCATTCCATAGACGCATCAAAGAATTGTAGACTTTCCATTAAATTATTTCTTCCATAGTCAAATACAAAAATCACCTAAGAGGTTGAAACTCTAACTTGGGTTTCTCTTCTACTCTCCATTCTAAAAGCAGCAATTTCTTCAAATCTCTTCTCTGCAAAATCTCAACAAACTTTCAGAAAACCCCAACAACAGGTATAGCCTCCAGAAGTTATCACATCTACCAAGAGTGTACATCCCTAAAACAGTACTTCTGCAGTACTCCTGGGTTCCAATTTGTGTCTGTTGCTATACCTACCTTGTTTGTCATCCTTACCTTAACATTTTTGAAGGGCCACTGAGAGGATAGTGCTTTTTTTTTTTTTTTTTTTTTTTAGCTAATTATGCTAGCCAACATGTTCTCTCTGTTACTCATTTAAAAAAAAAACACAGATTTTGGTGTTTTTTTATTAAGTCTACATGTTGTCTACCATTTCATTAATTTGTGCTTTTATCCATATTAATTCACTTGTTTTTAATCTTTTGGGGGCCTGGGATGTTTGGATAAATGTGTGTACTCATTTTTCAATCTCTCTTATGTCCTAGTGAAGTTAGGATTAAATATTTCCTTCTGAAAATGGCTTTATCAATTTCTGTGGACTTTAATACATTCTAGTCTCCTTGTTATTTATGGTAATTGATTAGTCTTGCTATGATTTCTGGTGTAATTAGAGTTGAAAGAAGTATGTAAATTTCTTGTTTATTGCATTGTGATCAGTGTGCAAGATCATAGGGTAGGAGGTTTTTTTTTGCATCCTGTTTCAAGTTCAGTTTGGGGGAATGTTTGTAAAGATTGTGTGTTCTCTTTGGGTAAAAGTTTGTAAATACATACTTATATATACATGCACATATAATTTTTATATGTAATGATTTATATATAAATATTCACTTCAAAACTTTTCATCCTTATATTTGACTTTTTTGTTTTATCTATATTTTTCAATTTATGGAAGTGAAAATTCTGAGAAAACTATGGAAAATTATTTTTGTGGATTTAAAATTTTTCTTTTCAGTTCTATGGTTTTTTATATGTTTCATTTACATTGTTAGGCACAGAAAGGTTTGTTTGTGTGTTTGTTTAAGGATTTATTTTATTTATTTGAGAGAGAGAGAATGTGGGGGGTAAGAGGGGGAGAGAGAGAGAGAGAATCTCAAGCAGAGTTCTTTCTGAGTGCAGAGCCTGACCTGGAGCTCAATCCCATGACCCTGAGATCATGACATGAGCTGAAATCAAAAGTTGGATGCTTAACCGACTGGGCCAAGCAGTCGCCCCAACATAAAGCTTCTTTTATCATTTTGGAGAATACATTTTTGTCCCTCACAATGTTTTTGTCTCCCATTCTTCCTTTTCCCTTCTAGTAAGTCTCAAAGTTCTGATGCTGAAACATTCCCGGTCTTTGAATTTTCTGTGCCACATTCTGGAAGAATCGCATGACCTGTGTTTCCTACTTAGCTAGTTTACCCTTCAGTGATGTCTGTTCTGCTAAGTCAGCCAAATCGTTAAGATTTTGCATTTGTCATTTTCTACAACTTTGATTTCTACTATTTACAATGCTGGCTTCTTTTTACATTTAAGATATCACATTTATTCATGTCAAAATGTTTATTGATTTATTATTCATTTGGCATGAGTTCCTGGGTTTGTAGAGTTTCTTCTTCTCTCATTGTCAGCTTTCTCAGATGTCTGCCTAGTTGTTATTATATAAAGATTTCCCGCTGAATCATCTATCATATCAATATGAGTAGCCAGCACTGTAAGGGGAAGAAGTTACTGCCATGCCTTATATTCTGCATGGCATTAAGTAAAAATGTGGGAATGCGTAGATCATTATTTGGTTGTCAAAGCCTTCTGGTACTATATAGTCTTCTGAAACACCGTCTGGTATATTTTTCTACCTTCGGTCCCTATATTCACACTGCTTCCTGGAGGCAGACCCTGCTGTTGCTGCCCCTTCTTTGTAGGGCGTGCATGTGGAATGTATAGGGTAGCTACATCTTCTTCACTTAAACGGATCACTCTGCCAATTGTCCATTGGCCCTTCCTTGCTTCTGTACCTCTAGGCATGAACACTCTTGGTGATGCTTCTATTCTCTCTGGCAAATTTTATCTCCAACCTCATTTTCATACTTTCAGCTTACAGGGATTCATTGAGGCATTTCTGTCACGAGGGTTTGCTTTCTTGTTTTTTTACTCTGTTATTCTGAAAGTAAACATATTTGAACTTATATTTCTCTAGCAATATCAGGGATGTAGGTAAATATTTTCTTTGCATTTTCCTCTATCTTTTCTATGTTTAACTTTGAACATGCATTTTTTAATCAGAAAAATGTGAATTTTTGTGTATTAACTTTTAAAATATAAATGTTCTTTTATGATTCCATGATAAAAGTGGTGACCCAAAATGAAAAAAGGCCACTGAACACACCTGCTTCCTTAAGATGCTCTCTGCAAAATTCTGAGGAAGTCTTGATTGTGACATGGCAGAAAATCAAGCCTGTTAGCCCAGAAAACATGGTCACCTTCAGCAAGAACCATGGGGTTGTGGTCCAGCCCGCCTATAAGGACAAGATAAACATCACTGAGCTGGAACTCAAGAACTCAACCATCACGTTCTGGAATACCACCCTGGAGGATGAAGGGTGTTACAAGTGCCTCTTCAATACTTTTGGTTCTGGGAAGATCTCAGGAATAGCCTGCCTCACCCTCTCTGGTGAGAATCCCTGGGAATACATTGTCTCTGGCTAGAAATGTTATTTTCAAGAATGTTTGGAACATGGTGGTAGTGCCTAGTTTTTTAGGGTGCTAACCTCAGAAAGTTTCATGAGAAGACGCTTAGCCTTTCATGTCTGCTATAACTGTGGTTATTGTTATTTGGAAAGCTCACGGGGCTACCCTGAATCTCTGGCTGGAGTTATCTTTGCTCTGAGGAATGGTGTTGTCAGCAAGCGTAAATCAAGGACCATAGTGGGGATAACGGTTCTTCATAAGTAGGGATATGATTCAGACCTGGCTTTGCCATTAACAGTCATGTGACCCTGGGAGCGTCCCATCCACTCTCTGAACCAGAGTTTATCTATCTGCACAGTAAGTACTTAATCAATCATCTGTAGGGTCATTAAAACTCTAACAGTTTTGGATCTAAGGACAGAGCCAGATTGGGCCTCGCCAGAGCCAGTCATTGTGGTCCCTCTCATTTTGTTTCAACACATTCTCTCGGGCTTGGTGAGGGGACGTTCCACAGAGACCCTTCATACCTGATGTCGACTAGGTATTTAACTGGATAACAAGCACTCTTTTAAACCCAAGAGGCTTAGTTTGACATAATTCTTTTCCTTTTAACTGACACATAGTTGAGATCAAGAATTGAGAAGTAGCAGTCAGGGTAACTTTGGAGCGTGGCACACTTGGACCTAGTTTTAGAAGGGAAAAGAGTCGTTCAGACAGGGTTATCAGGAACGTTAAAGTGAGAGTCTGAGCACACCAAGAATACTGGACACGGAGTAAGAGGAGGATAAGTAAACGAATGCAAGGGGGAGGTATGGCAACAGCAAAAAAAAAAAAAAAAAGGTTTCCTTCACTTATTTCACCGATAATGAGTACTCTCGGTATGATCTTATGCCAGGTTTTCTTCTGGACTCTATTTCTTTTGTTTTCTTTCTCTCTTTGCCTCTTTGTCTCCCCTTTTTCCTCTTCCCCCTCCCTCCAATCTTCCCTCCTTCTTTCCTATTCTTCCTTCCTCCTTCCCTCCCTCCCTCCTCACTTTTCTTCTTTTCCTTCTTTTGTCATTTTTTCTCATTTCCGTTACTTTTTCTTTTCTTCTCCTTTTTTTTTATCATCTCTTTTCTATCCTCCTTCACTCATAAACTTTGATATATATATATTTTTGTTGTTTGTTTGTTTGTTTGTTTTGTTACCAGAAAACTATACTTCCCTGAGTCTTGCGGATAGAACCCTGTTCTTTTCCACACCGATCCTTTCCAGCCACACCCGGTAGCTTCCGTCTGGAGCTTCCTTTGATGCTCCAGAGAACCCTGCCACCCAGTCTCACCATGTCTCACCACGTCAACCACACTCCTCTTCCTTCAATTTTATCTGTCTTCCCCTACTGCCCATTGACTTTAGTAATCTGAGTGTTCTTTGGAAGAAGCCACAGTCCTCTGGCCCCATATCCTCTAGCCCACTGCCCCCCCCCCCACCTCTTGAACCTCTAAACACAGACCAGGCTTTCCTTTAGCTAGTGGCCTTTAATTATCTTGTAGGCTCCAGAGCAACCACAGGAAAGCCATCCTGTGTTTGCTCAGCTGAGATAAACTGTGTATTCAAAGTACACAATGAAAACGAATTCATGGGTCAAGGGACTTTTTCAAAAGGAACACGGTAAAAGCTGGACTAACATAATATGCTTTTCTTGTAAGCTAGTCATTTTCTCTTAATTCCATCAGGTGATCTCCAAGGTCCTTTCAACTGTCATTCTGCGATTTTCTTGTTATCAGCAGTGAATTTCCAATTTACCTTTTCTGTAGATACTCCAAGCAGGGTCTTTCCAAGTCTCCTCCACACATATCATTCCCTGCTCCAGCTCCAAGCAGAGAAAAGCCATCTCTAAGCAGCAGCCCCTCTGTGGGCTCTCAGGTCTGAAACCGCCCTGGGGCTTCTGAGAGGTCAGCCTCCCTCTTTGGCAGTGCTGACAGGTGACCTCTGTCAGACTGTAGAGGGACACCCAGAAGAAGCCAGAGATGCTGCATTGCCTATGGAAAAGGAGAACAGAATAATTAGGTTCTGGACTATGTGGGAAAGAGGATCCTCTCCACCCGCTCAGCTAATTCCCCTACAGACAAACTGTAGAGAGGATTTTTCTTGCTCCAGGTTTGTCCTAGGCCAGTTTCTATCCTGCCGGCTGGAGGATTAGACACAGAACGAACTGAGGAGCCCCAGTTTGGGTCAGGTGTGCCACATCTCACCTCTTGAGCCCCCAGTGTCTTTCTGTAAAGATCTTCTTCCATCCTCTGAAGAGAATGTGGTGCTTAACTGATGGCAGACCCTCTTTCTTTCTTTGTTTCTTTCTTTCTTTTTTTTTTTTTGTCCCAGTACAGCCCACAGTGTTCCTTCACTATAAATTCTTCGAAGACCACCTGAATATCACTTGCTCTGCCAATGCCCGCCCAGCCCCTGTGATCTCCTGGAAGGTGTCTGGGTCAGGGATTGACAACAGTACTGAGGTTCTCTCCCACCCCAATGGGACCACATCTGTCACGAGCGTCCTCCAGGTCAAAGACCCCAAGAGTCAGGTGGGGAAGGAGGTGGTCTGCCAGGTGCTTCACCTGGGGAACGTGACCAGCGTCACGCAAACTATGGATAAAGGTAAGAGAAGGCTGTGGGTGGATCCGTGTCCATACAACTGGCAAGTGGTGAATGTTCTACAGAACCTCTTGGCCGCTTAGCCAAGGAGTTCATAAGGGAGAGAATGGAGTGAGTGGGGAAAGAAAAAGAGAGTTGAGGAAACGAGTAAAGCCAGTTTTACTTTGGTAACTGTGGTATGTTGCCCACATACCACATGCATTTGCTGAGATCTATCTGTGCATTTTTTTTTCTTTCCCCATGCCGCTAACGTCTGTTGGGTGCCAGGTTTGGGACTGTTGAAACATGACAGTAAGCAGGCCTTTGTCTCTTTGCTCAGAAAGTTTTGATTCCACTGGGAATATCCAGTGGGCAATGATAAAACTGTGTGAAATGCTTCGTTGGAAAGTCACGGTGCACTCCGGTTCACCCTGGGAGGACTGAGTGGGGAGGAGAGGCTCAGCTCGGTCTGGAGGCATCAGGAAGATTTCCTGCAAGAGGTGCCATCTAGGAGGAGGGCTCTGCATCATTTACACTGTGGAAGAGGGGCCACAGATCTTTTAAGAAAGGGGTTGATCTGAGAATGTTTTCCTCATCCCTTTGAAACAAACTGCCTCCTGAGCAAGACCCTTTTTTGCTTTCTTGTGTTTTTCTCTCTAAGCTTCTCGCTCTGGACCTCATGGACACAAGAAGGGAGGCTTGTGGGTGGGAGATTAAAGGAGTGGTAGTTTTAGGCACTTTGGGAATAGCCACAATTTTCTTTCTCTGTGTGGCTTTGAAGCACCAGTCATAAGCTTCCTCCAAAGGTACTGATGCTTTTTTCTTCAAGGAGAATTTTTTTTTTTTTGAAGATTTTATTTATTCATTTGAGACAGAGAGATAGAGACAGAAAGAGCATGAGCAGGTGGAGAGGGAGAAGGAAAGGGAGAAGCAGACTCCCCGCTGAGCAGGGAGCATGGTGCGGGGCTCCGTCCTGGGATGCTGGATCATGGCCTGAGCTGAAGGCAGATGCTTAATCATCGGAGTCACTCAGGCGCCCCTTTCAGGGAGCATTTTAAGCACTAAAGCTTGGGAAAACTTTCCCCTGTCTGCCTTATGGATGTGGTGGCCTCTGGGGCCCATTTTTGGTAGTCATTTTTGGGGTCCTTGAAAAAAATGAACTAATCAAAATGTCAACATTTAAGTAAATTTGGGCAAAAGATTTGTGGTCTTAGATCTGGACATTTGTAAGATATCTTCATTTTCAGCCAAGGCAGAGGGTAAATTCCTGAAGAATTTCTTGTTCTGAAGAACAAGAAGCTGAAAAGGAACATGTCTTGTCCAAGAATGCCAAAACTGACTTACGTTATTTATAATGTTTATACGTCATTTGTGTAACATTTGTTTACTCCACAAACATTTACTGAAAGTCATCCATGCTTCAGGCATTTATCATGCATTGTAACTATGGAAGTTAGATGCATCTCTCTCTGAACAGGTTCAATTGAATTAGGTAATGTGACAAATCCCCTACGGAAGGATGGGGAAGACGCTGGGAACTATGGAATCAGGAAGCTCTTTCTCTGCTGTAGTATTGTGGAGTGACATTGAGGAGCCTTTGGAAAGAGAATTAATAACAAAGACATAGATGAGAAGAGATACAATAAAAACATTGAGATGAGTTGGGGTTGGAATCATGAAATTCATGATTTTTTTTTCCTTTATATTTCTCTGTATTTTCTGCAACTTCTTGAGTAAATACATTATTTTAATGGGCTTTGACCTCTGGCTAAGCTTTGGTTCTCCCCCTTACTAGGCTGATTTGGGGGCTTATTTAGCTTCTCTGAGCCGCAGTTTTTGTTTTGTTGTTGTTGTTTTTATATGTGAGATGATGATAATAATACCTAACTCTTGGGTTGTTTTGAAGATTAAATGAAATAATACATTCAAAGCTCTTAGAGGATAGTAACCACAGAAAATATGTGGTTAGATTATTATTAACATAATGTTATTGAAATAATATGAAAACATGAATGGAGACCTCAATAGGTATATATTTGAAGATAATTTTCATTGAAAGCTCCACTCTAGGAAAAACTTCACGATTGCTTGACCACTTTTTGCCTCAACAGTTTCTGCTTATGACTTTGTTTCTTCTTTCTCTCCCTTCACCATCTATAGGCTTTTGGTTTTCAGTTCCGCTCTTGTTAAGCATTGTTTCCTTGGTAATTCTCCTGGTTTTAATTTCTATCTTATTATACTGGAAACGTCATCGGAACCAAGACTGAGGTAAGTTATCACAGGAAGTACAAAGAAGGAAACAAATGATTTTTTTTATAGCACTGTGGGTGGCACAGGAAGATGTAAATAAAGGTTGGCAACCATGTGTTCTGCTTGTTGTTGCTGGTGTTTTAGAAGACTTTGGGGTTCATTTTCATGCAGTTGGACATTAAACTGGATATTTCTGCTTTCGTTTGCTAAGATCATTTAATGGCTAATTATTTGTAAGTTAAGAGTAAGGGTTGTTGAGAGCAAATGTGGAAAATATTTGTCTGATCACTGTAGAGTCAGCTGATAGTAACACCAGAGGAAAAAATTCTCAGTACCCATGCTGTATTCTTCTGCCAGTTAATGGGAAAGATAATCTCTTTTCCTTTTACAGCACTCCCCAGGCCAGCTACTTCTTGTAAGAGACTCTGAAATTTTCCAGTATACTCACTAATTAAGTAGTATTTTCTGTTATACTCTAACTATGTGTCAAACACTAGAGGCAGCATACAGGTGACCTAGACTTATAACTAGGTCATGTTATTCTCTCCTTATAGACTATAAATTTTTCTCTGTCCCTTCAACAGCTCTCACAATGTCTTATGTATATTAAGTGCTCAATAAACTTTCATTAAGAAAGTGAATGAATCATTGGATGGTTGGATGGATGGGTGGATGGATGGATGGATGGATAGATTCTCCAAGTGAGGTTTTCAATTCTCTTTTTCTTATTTTATTTTATTTATTTATTTTTGAAGATTTTATTTATTTATTTGACAGACAGAGATCACAAGTAGGCAGAGAGGCATGCAGAGAGAGAGGAGGAAGCAGGCTCCCTGCCGAGCAGACAGTCTGATGCGGGGCTCAATCCCAGGACCATGGGATCATGACCTGAGCCGAAGGCAGAGGCGTTAACCCACTGAGCCACCAGGCGCCCTCTTTTTCTTATTTTAACTTCAGTACCTCATAAAAGCTGAGTCTAAAATCTTGGGATATATTATAAAATGAGATGCTATAAAACAAGAGGATTCAATTAGAGAGAGAGAAGTATTTTTTTGTTTGTTTGTTTTCGGGAGGCAGTGCATAAGTTATTAAAGTTAATGCAAAGCTTCAGTTTATGGTATGTGTGATGGGGATTTCCAAGGGTTAAAAGGCTGATAAGGTAGTTTTTTCCATCTCAGATGACTGAAAGATAGGGAAGGAAAAAACTGTTGGTTTTGTTTTTGTTTTTTTTTTTAATTTCTTGGTCTGAGAAACTTCTTTTTTTTTTTTTTAAGATTTTATTTATTTATTTGACAGCAAGAGAGAAACAGCGAGAGCAGGAACACGAGGAAGGGGAGCGGGAGAGGAAAAGCAGGTTTCCTGCCGAGCAGGGAGCCCGATGTGGGGCTCCATCCCAGGAACCCCGTATCACAACCTGAGTGGAAGGCAGACGCTTAATGACTGAACCATCCAGGAGCCCTAAACTGTTGTTTTTTTTTTAAAAGTTAAATCATAAGCTCATATTGTAGGTTTTTCAGACACTTAATTTTGCCTTATGTAAACTACCAGATTAATCCTTGTGATTTTATAAGAATAGCAACAGATCTTCAGTGTCAATGACCCCTTTGCAAAAGTAGATAAAAGAAACTGTTCTGTGGGAAAAGGAGATTACAGATCAGATAATTTTATGCATATAAACATAGGCCCATAGAATTCATTAGTGCTCTGCAGAATGTCAAAGGCAGAAGGCTCTTTGCTTTTACTTTACCCCAAAACATCATTTTCCCCATTAGGACTTGAAGCCAGAGAGGGAAATTGACTTCCTTCCCTAAGATTACACAGCTAATTAACAACAGGCTTAGGGCTAGAACCCTGGCTTGGTCAGCTGACCTCTGCCAGAATGTTCTTCCAGCTCTGATGTCCTGGAGTCCTGACTTGAAAGGCACTATTGGGTTGCATGTATTTTAGCCCTTGCTTGCTGTTATTGCTATATTCTTTTGGAAAGTGTGAGGAAAGAAGTATGAAGTGTTCAAATTCATCTTAAAAAGTCCCTGTTGGACAAGAATCTTATAATACAATCATTTAAGCCCAAGGTAAATTCCACTAGAATGGGGCACTTGCAAAATCATGGTCCTTTGTTCATTAAGTAGGTCTTGGGTTTTCTGGAAAACACTATTGTTCAATGTCTTTTTCCAGTTCCTGAAACAAGGGGAGTAAACTTAACTTTGTTTCCGAACTTTTTCTCATTTATGAAAATAAACACCTGAACATCTGTAGAAGCTTGCAAGCACTGGGATTGCCGTTTACGGATGATGCCTTCATGACATATGACCAAATAAGTTAACTACATTCAATGTTCTGTGTCACATTTTGGGTGACTGAATTTTTTTGCTGGTTTCAAATATTTTAACAGCCAGATCATTTGGTCCCATTTACTTAAATAGCTAGTAAAACTAAGTGTCGATTATGCTGGAGACTTAAACACTCAAGACCAAAACTGAAGTTATACAAAAAGTTGGGAGAAAGAGAAGAAAACCAAGTGTCAACCAAGTTGACACTTTAAATTTCTTTTAAAAATTCTGATTATCAGGGCACCTGGGTGGCTCAGTGGGTTAAAGCTTCTGCCTTCAGCTCGGGTCATGATCCCAGGGTCCTGGGATCGAGCCCCATGTTGGGCTCTCTGCTCAGCAGCGAGCCTGCTTCTCCCTCTCTCTCTGCCTGTCTCTCTGCCTACTTGTGATCTCTCTCTGTCGAATAAAGAAATAAAATCTTGAAAAAAAAATTCTGACTATCAATTTGTGACAAAAGCGAATGGACCTACTGCATTTGCTTCTCTTTCCTTGCCCTTACTTTGGGTTTTCTCTTTTTATCTTCTCTTTTTCTTTTCATCCTCCTAAACACCTAATGCTTTTGGATGGGCAGGGAAACATGATCAGTCAAAGATGACACTCAGTTCCTGAACCCAGTGACTGGAACAATGGTGATGTGTTTAAAGATAAAGAAGTGAAAAGGGGGAACTGAATGTGTGTGAGCGTGTGGGTGCTTGTGTCCAAGGTTCATGCAGAGAGAAAGAGGAGATGAGGGATGAATTAACTCTTGAACTCACTGAATGTGAGTAGAAAAGAATCCTCTCTAGGAAGCTGCTCAGTGGTAAGATGAATCTAGTTAAGTAAGGTTTGGCTCTGTTAAATAAGGAAGTACGGCAATGGCAAAGTCTATGTTAGATCAAAATCACTTATTCTTTGCACACAAAGCACAAGCAGATGCATAGTGTTGGGATAGAGGCATGATCTCTAATGATGAGGTTATTTTTGTGGAAAAAGTAGACTCTCTTTTTCTTGAGATCCTCTTTAATGCCAAAAAGAATGGTGTTCTTTTCACCAGTAAAGGTGCACTCTGGAGGAAGGTATGATGACTTAGAAGCATTTTTCTCTTTGTAGCATTCCTGATGGAATCACTGCAGTTACTTCCCATGAGACTACAGCAGTAAGATAATAGGTTGAAATGTTTTCAAAGAACATCCTCTTTTCTTTCTCTTTTGTGAATCCAGTGCTTTATTACTAAAATAGAAAGTGAAAAAATGAAATAAAATTTCCTAGGGAAATTTTCTCCCATTTTATAACAGTTCTTGCTACTAAAGCCATGTTGATGTCATAAAATTTGCCCCTTCCACATATACTACAATGAAATTAAATTTGGGCTTGAGAATAACCTTTTATTTCTCATTAGTCAACCCAGCAATGATTACATGCTTCCCAGAAACTAACCTCACTTTGGAGCAGATCTTAATAGACAGATAATCACCTCGGTCTTTGAAATTTTTGCCTTGAGTCCTAGTTTTCTTTTGTTTGTTTGAGCCGAGGCAGAATTGGCAAACAATAGAAAATTTAGACATTCTTATGAAGTGCGTATGCCAAATTTCACTTTTTCTTCAAGTACTATATCAAATAACAGAAATGCCCAATGAACAATATAATGAAATTAGTGACCAGTTAGGATAAGACAAAGAGTATTTGCTTCTAAAATAATAAGAATCTTTGCATTGTATATAAACTGTACTCATGTCTGTCTCCCTGAGGCAGGCTGCATGAATGGTAGCCAACATCCTGCTGCAGTTTCCTCATAGCTCCAAGCAGAAGAAATGAGGTGTTTTAATAAGAAAAATGTGAGGCAATCTTTATTGAACTGCTTAGGTCAAAAATGCTGGGAGAAATCTTGCATTCCAACATATTTTTCTACAAGAGTTTACCCTTGAAAAGGGGCGGAAGCCATCCATCATATCAAAATGTCATGACCAGTTGACAGAGTCACTCGCCAGCAGTACCTTCAGTCTCGACCTTCTTGCCTACGCTGTTCTGTTTTTTACCACAGACAGCAGACACTGGAATTTTTGGCAGGTTTTAAATATTCGAGTTTCTGGTAGAGAAAACTGTATTTATTTACTTAAGATTACACAAAGAATGAGAGGTAGCACCAAGATAAAATCCTAGATCTTTTCATGCCTTTTCAGTTTAGGTGCTGGAAACCTGGTAGCCCAGGAAAAGCCCCTGGAAGGTCTACTTTGTGACCATTTCCAGCCCAATGTCCTGTGAGTTAGTATCCAGAGAACAAAGCTCAAGGTCTTATAAATAAAACACATGTCGATTATTTGGAATTCTTTGACTTTCTTTCTTTTTTTTTAGCTTTTTTTTACTTTTTTTTTTTTTTTAACTTTTAGTCCTAATAGTCCTAAGTGATTCTGCAAGACATTATTTCTTAGAATTACTTATGTCCCTTGGAAAGAGTCATGGTCTCCCCACTTCACATTGGGTCAGAAATGTCCTTATCTTTGCCAATGAAATATGCACAGGTGTATTCTATTCTTACTGATCCTTCTTCAAATATGTTAGGATAGACATTATAAATGTTTGAAGTTAATATCTTGATCTTTCTTTTATCCAGAGCCGTAGAGGAATCACACAGAACCCTGAAAAGTTACACCCTGGTCTACTTGAATCTGACTCAGGAGGAAGGCAGGAGGAAAATGATGGTTCTCTGAGGGACAGAAAGAGCAGAAGAAGTAGGGATAAAAGACCCAAGAATTTCAAGATTTTCTACTGCCATCTAAGCTACCCAGTGGTTGTGGGAGTTCTAAAAGGAAGTCGTTTTACCTCTCAAGTCTGTTGTAGGACTTGATTTTGTGAAGCAATGAAGTATTGTGCTATTGAATGGAGACTGGACTTTGAATCAGTAGCCACAATTCAGAGGCTGACTCTGGCTCCATCGAAAGCCAACCCTCTGTTCATCACTTTATCTCAATGAGCATCCACACCTGCATCTAGAAAATTAGGAAGTTGGGTGAGATAGTTTACCATTCTGCTCTAAAAACTGATGTAATTCCAGGGGAAAAAGGAATCAAGAAATGAAGAAGAGAAAGGAGAACACGGGAAGGTGTTAAGGACCAAAGAACTTTTCTGAGATGACCTTTCACCTTTCTGTTGCTGTTTGATCTCTTCCATATAGTTCGTAGGTCCACAAGTGTGTTTCCTCCTCATGTGGTGGTGGTCGTTCTCTACCTGCTCACTGCTCTGTTAGTGAGTGATCTTTCCAGAACCCTTGGTTTCACTGCTGTCCTTCATGCCCTTCTGTGACTGACGTTTAGCACCATGAATATGAAACTGAATTCACTGCAAAGTAACATTGGCAACCTTAACTTTGCTTATCTACTTGTATAGAAGAATAAGTATTGTTAGCCCAGCAGCTCACATTTAAAAAAAAAAAAAATTCCTGTCCCATTTGACTTATAACAGGATCCAGTTGTATACCAATCATTGTGAATTCAAAAGGAAATATATGATAAAATAAAAAGAGGCATTTAGGAAGTTTCAAATTCAGTTCAAAGTCAATTCAAATGCTTCTCTTTCCTGGCTTCTTTTCCCGTGCATTAATTTCTCACAACAGTAGAGAAGGTGCGTATGGGTTTACAAATCCCTTTGTTCTAAATATATTGTTCTTAACTAGTGGAATATTTTTGAACTCTTAAAAATCACAAGACCAAATTAGTGACATTTGCAGTGCCCTTTGCTTTCTTGTCTCGGCTCAGTGACCTAAGAACTAAAGTATATGTTGTTTTCACTATTGAATTGGGTATTTGTATATTTAGTAAGCTTTTCATATGTTATTTAATTCTGTATTATTTCTTATATTTGTATTAAGATACTGGATGATTTAAAGTGTCAAATCTAAGTGTTTTGTTCATGATACTCTTTTGGAAAATGTGGACATTAATGATAATCTTTAGATTTTCCCTCCGTGTGGGAAAGCCTCCCCTCCCCTCTCTTACCCACTAGAAGATGCCAGTAACGTTTCTGATTCATCACAAAGTCACAAATCAGATAGGTCACAAATCCTGATCTAGCCAGGGGAAGCTCCATCAAGTTGAAAACTGTGTCCTTTGGATGTGACCTCATCAATGTGAGCGCACTTCCTCGTATATGCTCTTTTGGTTTTGTTTTAGATATCAACTTTGCAAACTGATTAGTTTGCTACAGTTCTGAATTTAATCGGAGCTACCACCCTGCCCTGTATCTCAACGGTCAGATCAGGCAGGATAACTAAAGCAGCAATTCTCAAAAATTTAGAATGTGTTTAAAAACATTATTGAGGATCCTCAAGAGCTTTCTTGTAAAGAGAAGTGTTTGCTGATACTTACATTTGAAATTCGTGCTTATAAATTTTAAAAACGAAAATACATTTGCATGCATTCTATTAGCCATCAGAATGACATCAACATTACACATCCCATAGTTTCTGGGAAGTTCCACATCATGACTATGGGAGAATGAGCGTGAAAAAGGCAAATGATGTAGCGGCGTGATGATGCCAGGTTTCGGCTTTTGTGGACCCCCTGAAATGGTCAATGGACAATAGTAAAGACTGCTTATTTAAAGAGTATTATGCAAAGGAGGAGACCACCTTTTGAGAAGATTTCATGTCTTTCCCAAAGAAACTCTTTATTAAACAGATATATTTATAATGCCTAAGCATTCCATTATTTCATCATAACTTAATGCAGAGAGCCCTAGGACTAATCCTTCTTCATCACTAATACAGGAATACCTCAGAGATATTGTGGGTTTGGTTCCAGACCTCTGCAAAAAAGCAAATATCACAATAAAATGAGTCGGATGCATTTCTTGGTTTACCAGTGCATATAAAAGTTAATGTTGACAGTATATTGCAGTCTGTTAAGGTTACATTAATGTTATGTCTAAAAGAAACTATGTGCACACCTTACTTTAAAAATACTTTATTGCCTGGGCACCTGGGTGGCTCAGCGGGTTAAGCCTCTGCCTTCGGCTCAGGTCATGATCTCAGGGTCCTGGGATTGAGCCCCGCATTGAGCTCTCTGCTCAGTAGGGAGCCTGCTTTCCCCTCTCTCTCTGCCTGCCTCTCTGCCTACCTGTGACCCCTATCTGTCAAATAAATAAGAATAAAATCTTTAAAAAAATACTTTATTGCTAAAAATGCTAACCATCATCTGAACTTTCAGCAAATCAAAGCCACTGATCACAGACCACCTAAAAAATAGAATAGTAATGAAAAAGTTTGGAAAGTTGCAAGAATTACCAACATGTGACACAGAGACGTACACTGAGCAAATGCTTTTGGAAAAATGTCACCGATAGACTTGCTTGAGGCAGGGTTGCCACAAACCTGCAATGTGTAAAACACGGTGTCTGTGAGGTGTGATAAAACAAGGTACACTTGTAATTCAATTAAATTGGCTTATGAAATGGCTTATCAGTTACCTTGGAGGATATTGAGAGAGTTGGACTTAGAGTAATAGGTTGTGATGGACAAGACCTGGGAGGGTCATAGCCAGTGAAGGCAGAAGGAGGAAGGAGTGACCCGAACTCTGTCCAAGAAAGCGGATGCATGGGAAACACATTTCTTGCTCCGTGACTCCTGCCCCCTCACCCCTGGGAGGAGCTCATCAACTCCTCCATGCTTATTCTGAATGTTCCAGCGAAGGGTACTTGTTCTAAATTTGTGAATTGGAAAGAGGCAGTTTGGGCTTTGCATGTTTATGTAGGACTGGGAAAGTTGTAAACATTCGAGTCACTTAGAATAATTCAATCACATATTTCTGTTGCTGGTAAAAATTTAGAAAAATTCCAAGGTGGTGATAAACCAGCCTCAGAGGCAGGAGAAATCAAAGGAAGCCTTTGTGCTTAAATAGAACTAAAACTGAAGATGAGAATTTGGGGGAGTGTGTAAAAATTTATTAGTCACCCACCAGGCAACATTTTATAAATATAAGTTTAAGAGTACAAAATCCATATTGTAACTAGAGATCATAAAGCTTTGGTTAAAACAGTTTTCTTTTTATACAAACAAACTTTCTTCTATGGCTATTCTTAGCCTTCTAAGAAAGAGATTTAACTTTAAAAATAAAGCTCCCTAGGGGTGACCTGGGTGGCTCAATGGGTTAAGCGTGGGACTCCTAATTTAGGTGCAGGTTGAGATCTCAGTGGGGGGGGCTCCATGCTCTGTGGGGAATCTGCTTCTCTGCACCCCCCCAACCATTCATGAGTGGTGCTCCCTCTAAAAATAAATAAATAAAATTAAAAAGAAAAAAACAACACACTCACAAAAAGAAACCATTGCTGAGTTTTTTAAATAAACGGGGTAGGTGCTATGGTGAGTACTGTGAATTGTGTAAGACTGATGAATCACAGACCTGTATCCCTGAAACAAATAATACAGTATATGTTAATTAAAAAAAAAAAAATCGAATAAATAAATAAATAAATAGACAAACTCCCTAAATGAATTTCTCACAATCATAATGTTTTCTGGTTTGGGGGTTTTATATTTGCTCCCAAGGTATTCCAGATTCGTCGTCAGTCCCCCTGCCACAGTTGCTCAGGCTGACGAGCGTACAAGGTCACCCAGAGCTGCGATTCATTCCTAAGCAAGCGAACTTCTGCACAGGCATCCCATTCATTTAAGCGTCGTGCAATCAGGAACGTGTCAAGGCCCATTTTTCTGTGTGAAAAATGAGGTCCTAGGCCCTTAAGTGACTTTCCTCAGGTAACACTGTAAACCTGAGAGGGGCTAAAACTCCAGCTGAGAACCCCAGGCTTCCTACCCAGGGCGCTCTCAGACCTCTGACCTCTGTACTCATCTCGTGATTCAGCCCACCCTGTTTTGTCTGCCCTTTCAGAATCCAGCTCCTCCCCTCAATCCTACTCTCTGGCCCAAACCATCCCTGTCTTTTTCTGAGACCGTTGTCATAGCTTTCTTTTTCGTCTCCCTGCTTTTTTCTCCCCTGCTCAGTCTATTCTCGTAACTGTTTTAAAATGTGAGGCAATACAAGTCATGTCATTCTTCACAAAATGTCGCAATGTTTCCCATATTATTTATTTATTTTTAAAAAGATTTTATTTATTTATTTGACAGATAGAGATCACAGTAGGCAGAGCAGCAGGCAGAGAGAGAGGTGGAAGCAGGCTCCTGGCTGAGCAGAGAGCCCGATATGGGGCTCGGTCCCAGGACCCTGGGATCATGACCAGAGCCGAAGGCAGAGGCTTTAACCCACTGAGCCACCCAGGCGCCCCTCCCATTTTTTTTTTAAATTTAAATTTATTTATTTATTTTTATTTTTTATAAACATATATTTTTATCCACAGGGGTACAGGTCTGTGAATCGCCAGGTTTACACACTTCACAGCACTCACCATAGCACATACCCTCCCCAATGTCCATAGCCCCATCCCCTTCTCCCAAACCCCCTCCCCCCAGCAACCGTCAGTTTATTCTGTGAGATTACAAGTCACTTATGGTTTGTCTCCCTCCTGATCCCATCTTGTTTCATTTATTCTTCTCCTACCCCCTTAACCCCCCAGGTTGCATCTCCACTTCCTCATATCAGGGAGATCATATGATAGTTGTCTTTCTCCGCTTGACTTATTTCGCTAAGCATGATACCCTCTAGTTCCATCCACGTCGTTGCAAATGGCAAGATTTCATTTCTTTTGATGCGCCCCTCCCATTTCATTTAGAGTAGAAGCTGAAGTCTTTACGTGGGCTATAAGGCTCCCCACGGTTGGGCCCCTTGCTCCCTCTCTGAAATCAGCTGCTCCCTTTTCTCTCGGTCATGTTCTGGCAGCCGCTCTAGCCTCCTCGGATTTCTTCATCTTCAGACATGCTTCCACCCCTGGGTCTTGGCACCTACTCTTTTCTCTGCCTGGAATGTTCTTTCTGAAGATAACCACATAAGCCATTTCCCCCAACAAATACTCTCCTTCTCCTGCTTTATTTTTCTCTGTTGCGCGCACCACCACCTAGCATATGCCATGCTTTCTTTTTTCATGTGTTATGTGTCTTCTCCCATTAGATAGTAAGCAGAGATTTTTATCTGTTGCTTGCTTGATTTTTTTCCTAGCACCTAGTACAGATGGCCAAGAAATATTTTTTGAACAATTTCATGTTATGGTAATACATCATGGCAAGGAGGACTCGTTCAAATAACTTTGCACTGAAACATCCTTCCTGGACTGTGGGAATGTGTGATTGACCTAGACTGCAGGAAAAGGTCTTTTAGAAATTGTGATCATGAGGCATAGGGACAAGGATAATGTCGAGCCAAAAGGGGTTGTCAACTCCACTCCTGGCACACATTAGCGTGTGATCTTGGGCCAGGCACTTCATCTCTCTGAATTTATGTTTCCTTAGTTATTAATTAAGGGTGTACTTTGTCTTGCGGAGTGGCTATAAGGGCTCAAATAAGAAGGGCTGTGTCTCTCAGTGCACCCAATTGCTGACACATGTCTGCCCCATTTGCTCAAAATTCCCACTGATAACAGCGAGGGCCTCATGTCCTCAGTTGTTCTTTAATCCCCCCTCACCCCACAGCCAGTCCCACCCTTGTCCAGAAATGGACGTGGGGCTGAGGAGGATGGGGCCTGCTGGCAGTTGGGGCTGCCCTCTTGCTGGGCAGAGAAAAATCCGGCTGGGCTTGTCTCCAACAGAAGCAGATGCCCAGTGTGCCGTCTGGGATGACTTGGCCTTCCCTTGTCCTGAAAGAGAATAAAACACACAAAGGTTAAAGTCCTTTCTCCTTAGCGTTGGCTTTCTGTTTTTCCCTTTTTCCTATAACAAGAAGTTTATTTAAACGACAAGACTCTTGACTTAAGGGGAAAACCGACTAGGATTCATTTCCTTTAGAGTCATTTGTCCCTGCTTACAGAGATTGCCCTACAGGTAACAACTATATACAAAAAGTTATAAAATTGTCCTTGGTTTTACAATGGTACATGGAAAGTATTAAAATTCTCCAATTGAACAAGGCATGCAGGGGACCTTTATGTCGTTCTTTTTTGTTAAACAGTGAGAACAAAAGAACTTTCTGGAATATAAACCGGAGGAAGTAGCAGCAGTGGTGGTTGGAAGGCAGCATGGGCCTCCTGACTAGAGTTCCACCATCTTGTGGAGATGGCAGAGAGCCCTCCTTAAAGAGGACACCAAAGTGGACATTCCTGAATTCTCTCCTTAGACTTAATGTTGCTTCAGCAGATCTCATACTATGTCGTGACCCAAGGGCCTTGCCAGGCCTTGAAAGGTTCCAGAGGACTCATATAGCTTAAAGATAGCCTGGAATTTTATTCCCTCTTTCTGTCTGTCCCCATGGGTTTCTGAGAAGCCAAGCAAGTTTTGTAGCTGCCTAGACGTGGCTGGAACTGTCCGGGAGAGAAGATGCTTCTTTCTTCTTCATCTGAGAGCTAACGTTAATTTACAAATCCCTTGGAAGGATGGAACGTATTCCCTAAGGGAACTCCAGGCCTGTCAAGGTGCTTTCGATTATATCTGATTTGACCAGGTTCTATCCCCAAAATGTCATCAGAAGCCACCATCTTGTATAAAACAAAGACAACAACAGTTTGAGACCTGAAGTCTCAAGAGCTGATGGGCATATGGTTCTTGGGAGGTTGAAAACTTCCTGCCATATGCCAAGGGACACAACACCCTATGAGTCTCTTTGCAAGAGACTGAGTAGGAATCACAGCAAGTCAGCATTAGAAGTAATTTCAAATGGGGAAACTGAGGCCCAGAGATGGCAGGTGACTCACCGAAACTACACAGGCCTCATTTCTTTACCAGGAGAGACAAAAGAAACAGGTGATAGAAATTCCCAGTGTAGCCCAGACAGACCCTTCTGCGGCCTGATAGAAGCTGGTTCAGGGTACTGACTCAGCCAAGAAAAAACATTTCCTAAGTTTAAATATAGCTTAGGAGGAGGTCGGGTCTCTAGGGGAACCCCAAATTTTCCTGAACTCCTCCCTCTGCATGAGGCTCAAAGCTGTTCCTATTACTGGTTTTTGATGTAGTTCCAGCTTCTCTCAGAGTGAACAGGTAAACATCTGGTTTGATACATGCTACATGCAGTGAAATTCTGGAGAATTCTTTCCTCAGCTAGCGTAGTTTTGACTGTTTCAGCAAGATTATTTTTTGCCTTGGATCTTGACCACAGTGGAGGGGGGCACATTCTTGGGTAGGGAGGGGAAAGTTTTTCTCAGGTTAAAAAGAGAAACAAAGAAAACCAAGAATCACTTACGAAGTGAACACTTAACAAAGCCAGACTTGAATGAATTTCCATTCACTCTCATCAAGTTTCAAAACCTAAACACATCAGAGAACATTACAACACGGGCAAAAGATGAATAGAAAGAAAACAAATGATTTCACGAGTTTGGAGCTCATGTGTGGCTTGGTTTATTGAACAAAGCAGTGGATGAGAGGCAATGGGGTCTTTAGATGAAGTCTGTGGTGACTAGTTTTTAGAACAACTAAGTATATAATCATTTTTTGGCCATATAAATATTACAGCGACATGACCTTTATTTCTTTATTTCTTCTTTTTTTAAGATTTTATTTATTTATTTGACAGAGAGAAAGATCACAAGTAGGCAGAAAAGCCGGCAGAGAGAGAGGAAGGGAAGCAAGCTCTCCGTTGAGCAAGGAGCGTGATGCGGGGCTCGATCCCAGGACCCTGGGATCATGACCTGAGCCAAAGGCAGAAGCTTTAACCCACGGAGCCACCCAGGCGCCCCAACATTTCTTCTTTACCATCTCACATGCATCTTTCTGCCATTGGGTTTGTGATGTTCACCACACATCTCGCAGCAGATAGCATTTATCAAGTACTGTTCCAGCTGCCCACCGTCCTGGGTCCTGAGAGATCGTCGCAGAGGGAGGCAGTAATAGAATCTTTTCCTAGAGAGATTTGACAGGCAAATTAACCTATCTGCATGTATTTAAGAACATGAAATATCATGAAGTAATGTTATGAATATGAAATAAAATTTAGCAATGTGCTTATTATAATTCCATTTATACTTGGATTACATATGTAAGTATAAATTCCATTTATACTTGGATTACATATGTAAGTACATCCATACTTGAGTATGGGTGATAGGCAATGTGATGCTGATGTGTTGATCAGCGTCAAAACGGAGGTTCATTACACTCTCCCATCTTGTTTTGTGTATGTCTGAAAATCTCATAATCTGAAATTTGAAGCAAAGAACTGAGCTCCAACTTGGTTCCTAACCAGCTGCTTGAGGGTGGCCTTTCATCTAAGTGAGAAAATTCTCTCCTCTCTTTTCATGATCTATTCATCGTGTGGTTTCCAAATAAAATCTTTCTTCAGTCAATAACTTTGAATTCCTTACTTGAGATCTTTATCAATGAAAATACAATGTGAATATTGTAAAACTTAAACACGTATTTTATTTCTCATCCCCAGATACTCTAAGCTATTACAGCCAGCTGTGGGCACACTTTCAAACCCACTGGCGATGAACCAGACCCAGGACCCATGCCTTTCTACTCACTCGAGTGTTCATTTCACAGCAATCTTCCAGAGTAAATGACTAAGGACACATGGTCCATTTAATGAGCACCTATTCTTGGGCCACGTGATCTTAGCCCATTATAGGATCACTTAGAACTTCTGCTGGTTTGGAACAATGCTTGCTGCAAGAAACATTTGTGGGCACAGTCAGTACCTTTGTTAAGAAATATGCTGAGGTCAGAGTACATTCTACTGCTTAGAGCTTCAAGTAAAAAGCCAGTGCTAGAAAAACTGGTACTTTCCTGGAGGAACTGACCTACTACCTTCTCTCTGATTCTTATTAACTAAATGACTGATTTTCCCTTCTTGCCTTGACTAACAAGAAGGCAAGGTCCAGTTAAGCAGTTACTTTCCAGTTATAAAAATGATAAGGGCGCATGGGTGGCTCAGTGGGTTAAGCCTCTCTGCCTTCGGCTCAGGTCATGATCCCAGGGTCCTGGAATCGAGTCCTGAATCAGGCTCTCTGCTCAGCGGGGAGCCTGCTTCTCCCCCGCCCCGCCCCACCTGCCTCTCTGCCTACTTGTGATCTCTCTGTCAAATAAATAAATAAAATCTTTATAAAAATGATAAATAATAAATGGTTATCATAGAAAAGTTGTAAAGTATGCAAGAACTGAAAACAAGGGAAAGAGAGACATCAAAAATTAACCCATTATCCCGTCATCCAGAAAAACCACTGTTAAGATTTTTTGTAAGACCCAACTATGACACCCAGTTAATGGACCTGAATTTACCATTATGGTTTGTATGAATGCCAACCTTTTATTTGGTTCTGATCATCTCAATTTATGACTTTTTAAGTGTATGTATTTTTTTTATTATGTTAAGTTAGTCACTGTATAGTACATAATTAGTATTTGATATAGTGTTAAATATATGTATTTTGAAACAGTTTCAAATCAGTTTGGAGAAGAGGAAGGGCAAATAAAAATTAATCCTTAAAATAATATGGCAATAATGTGAGGCAACTATTGCCAAATTTGGGTCCCCTGACCTAATACCTACCTGACTGTGGGATTATAACGATTATATCAAATGAGTCACTGGTCACACATTGAAAATGTCACTATACAGTAATGATGATTAAAACAGCTAACACTCATTGATTACTTCGCTCTTTTGCCAGGGACAACTACCCTATGAAAAGCTACCATTTCAGCATTTCAGCCTTTGGTGTTTCTAAACAGTTTATTTCATTCTTTTGTGGGGTAATGAGGTCCACACCTGAATCCCTAAAACCTCAGAACGTGATTTTTTTTTAAAGATCTTATTTATTTGACTGACAGAGATCACAAGTAGGCAGAGAGGCAGGCAGAGAGAGAGGGGAGGCAGGTTCCCTGCTGAGCAGAGAGGCTGATACAGGGCTCGATCCCAGGACCCTGCAGTCATGACCTGAGCCGAAGGCAGAGGCTTAACCCTCTGAGCCACCCAGGCACCCTGAATGTGATCTTATCTGGAAAATAGTTCTATGCAGATGTCATGTAAAATAACGACCTTGAGATGAGATCATCCTGGATTATCATAGGATGCCCTAAATCCAATGAAAGGTATCTTTATAAGACATACATAGAAGAGGGAAAAGGCAGAGTGACCATGGAAATAGAGTCTGGAGTGTTGTGACATCAAGTCAAGGAATGCTGGAGCCATCAAAACCAGACAAGGTAAAGAACTGATTGCCCATAGAGCCTTCAGAAGGGGTGAGTCATGTGGACAACCTTGATTTTGGACTTCTAGCTTCCAAAACTGGGAAAGAAGAAGTTTCTGCTGTTTAAAGCCACCAAATTTGTGGTGATTTGTTATAGTCAGAGAGGTTAGTAACCAGGAAAGGTATAGTAACAAGGAAAATAATACATTGATCCGGAAAATAGAACAGAACAAGTTCCGGGAAAGTAACATCATTGAAATTATTGGCATTGTTCAAGAGTGCAAGGGGTTGAGTTATGAAATCATGGACCTCTGGCAAGTGGAATCGTGGCTTAGCGGTTGAAGAGTCGGAAGGAAAGGATTTAGTGACTGGAATTGGGTGTCTTTTAAAACTCCGTTGTGTTTTTATTTCCTCAGATTTACATATTTCTGATGACAGTTTTCTGGAATCACTTCTCAGAAATCCCCATATTTTACTTACATCCTTGTCTATTATCCCTGGTTGGGTTAAAAATAATACAGTTAGATCCAAACAGGAAGATTTGTTTCCAGGGCCGGAAGAAGACAATGTTGACAATGCCTGGCAAGTAGATTTGGGAATACTGGCAGAGCTTTCTATCTGTGCAGCCATATCCCTGAAGGGGATTCATCTGATGTTTTCCACATTTGTAGAGGAACAAACTTTGCCACAGGCTCCATAAAAGTCAAAATGGTGAATGATGCTAGCTGGGCAGATTGGATCTCAACAGCTCAGTGTGTGTCTCTCCTGGCATATCCTACTGTCTATTTCCAGAATGCTCTTGAATTTTTCATTTCTGGTCAAGTCTATAGTCTCCTGTGCTTCTGTTTGGAAGATTGCTTGTGGGGCTATGATTAGGTAGCCGAATCAAAATAATTCTACATAAACAAAATATTTGTCCCACAATTCCAAGACTTGGAAAAGTGGTGAAGTGTTATTTACGTAACCCTAGCCCTGTAACACAGCTCTGCCCAAGAAACAACCATTTGGAATAGAATATACATCGTCACAGTCTATTTTCCTTGTCTAAACAAGTCCTGCTTCCTCTTCAAGGCAGAATTTAAGTAACCTCTCTTCTAGAAGAATGTTCTCAGGTTTTCTAGGCTAAGACTCTATGGCTCTTCTACAGATTTTTATTTTAGTGCTTAATGTAGTACTTGATTTTTTTTCAGTGTCCTGTGGAACAAAATCTTATTTTATTTTTCTAAGTATTCCCTGTGGCCATCAGAACCAGGAACATAGAAGGTGCTCAATAAATGTTTGAAAAGTACATTAAAGTTGCTTCAAATCTGGGATCATGAAATTAACTTATGTTGTTTCTACTTGAAACAATAGGGGGAAAAGGGAAAGTGTTAGAATGCATTACATGTAATAGGCCTACTATTGATTCATGAAACGCTCATGAGTCTGAATTCTGGGTCACAACAGAAGATGAACTTCTTGTGGGTTAACTGAAAATGTGACAAATGTTGAATTAAAGCATGACTGCATAATTAACATCTGCACAATTTAGCATATATTTTAGCATATATTTTGGTGATTTTTTGGCCAAAGATCCTAGTGTGCCTGTCCATTTTTGACCAACACAGATATCCTTCCCCCTAGGAAATTTCAGATAAAGTGCTGAGATTCTCCCATGCACAGGTGATTTATAGGCACAATAACCTTCGGCGAGCGGGAGGAAGGGAGGTGCTGTTTAATGCTAACAGACAAACACATTTTGGCTGACATTAATGAAAAGGACAAAAGTCACCCCTCTTCCTTAGTAGCAGAGCTGCGGTACAAACTGAGGAGAGCAGGTTCCAAAGTCTAAGATCTTTTTTCTCTATCTTGTTATTGAAACAACTTTCCGCAGAAGTAGAAGCTTTACTGAGAGCTGCCAGTCAGACTTGGGAGAAATGATACTGAAAAATCCACTTTTAGAGATCAAGAGGGAATCCCAAAGTTTTGCATACACCTCATAAGACCTTGCCAACATTTCTCAAATACACCATCTTTGGCATCATTTCCTGACATGTCTTTATCCTTCTTTATGTCAGTCCCTGGGAGAATTCCAGGAGTGACTCCTAGGAAAGGACTCACTCTCTTTGCCATGGTCCCCTTTACTGACTCTGCCTCCCACCAAGTCCCAACTCCAGAAATCCTTTACCTCTGTTCCCTGGAATTCTTTCTTTCTTTCTTTCTTTTTTTACACTGATGGATGGATTGAAATATACTTTTTATACCATATTACATTAGTTTCAGGGGTACAACATACTGATTCAACAACTCTGTATGACTCAATGCCTGCCACAATAAGCGTAGTCACCATATAACCTTATTACAATGTCATTGACTGGATTCTTTATGCTGTACTTTATGCTGTGACTTCTCTATTGTGTAACTGGAAGTTGGGGGCGCCTGAGTGGCTTAGTCAGTTAAGCGTCTACCTTCAGCACAGGTCATGAACCCAGGGTCCAAGGATTGAGCTCCGTGTCAGGCTCCCTGCTCAATGGGGAGCCTGCTTCTCCCTCTCCTTCCGGCCCCCTGCTCATGTTCTCTGTCTCTCTCTCTCTCCTTTATCTGTTGTTCTCAATAGAAGGCAATTTTTACTACGAACCCCAACCCCAGGAGACACTTGGAAATGTCTGGGGACATGTACGGTTGTCACAGCTGGATGCTAAGAAGTTGCTATTGGGGCCAAGCAGGTAGAAGCTAGAGATGCATCTAAACATTCTACAATGCACAAGACAGCCCTCTGAAGCAAAGCATTTTCCAGTCCCAACTTTCAATCGTGCCACAGTTGAGAAATTCCACTTAATATGACCAAGATCCTCAATATAGTAATTCTTCCATGGCTTATGGATTCCATCATGTCCTTGAAAAAGACCCCATTAAAGTCTTAACACCCAGTTCCTCAGAATATGAACTTATTTTGAGATGAAGTCATTGCAGATATAATTAGTTAAGCTGTAGTCATGCTAGAACTGGCTGGACCTCTAATCCAATGACTGGTGTCTTTATAAAAAGGATGCCACATGGAGAGACAGAGACACAGGAAAAACACCACATGAACACGGAGAGATGCAACTACAAGTCAGGGAATACCAGAGATGGTCAAGAAATCACTGGAAGCTAGGAAGAGGCAAAGAAGGGTTCTTTTCTGCAGGTGTCAGAGAGAGGTGTCTGCTGACACCTTGATTTGGGACTTCTAGCCTTTAGAACTGTGATACAATAAGCAGCCCAGTTTATGAAACTCTGTAATGGCAATTTCTAGGAAGCTAATACTTATGGTTGCAGTGAACTTTAGTTCATTTATGTCTGTCTTGCTGCATTGCCAAGCTGAAATAATGGTGATTGCTAATGCAATAGAAGATACAACCTTGCACAGTTGTATTTATTCCAAACAGGAGGCAAAGAGATCAAAATCTGGTGTATGCTACAGTATTTGTCTATCCAAATCAAGTGATAAAATGTTGCAAGCAAATATGATGAAAATTTGGGTAAGAATGAAACTGGAAAGAAGGCAAATTAAGTGATCCACCGAATTGATATACAAAAAGGTTCTCCAGTGACAGAGCAGAGTCCCTGAAAAGAGCCTTACCCTATATACCTGAGCTGACTCTTTTTGGGGTGTGCTTTGTATTGGTTCACATCTTATAAGTTTCATAATTTTTTTATAAGTTTTATAATTCCTTGACCACTGACAAAGAACCCCAGATCGATAGCATTGGTTTCAAATCTCTGACCAATAACTCCAAGTGCATAATCTTAGCTACTGTGCTGCTTCTGAAATAAAGGGTTTGTTCCACTTTGTTAATTAAATAACTTTGTAAACCTGATACTACACACACACACACACGAACACAGAGATAAGAAAAAAATAGATACGATGCTTTTTTCATATAAATTTATGTTTATGCAAATATAGCAAGTTTAAAAATAATTTTACTGCTTTGTATATTCTTTATATTAAAGACATTTGAGAGAAACTAACATAGTAAACGAATTATTTTTTTTCATGATTTTTTATTTTTTTTTTATTTTTTATAAACATATATTTTTATCCCCAGGGGTACAGGTCTGTGAATCACCAGGTTTATACACTTCACAGCACTCACCAAAGCACATACCCTCCCCAATGTCCATAATCCCACCCTCTTTTCCCAAACCCCCTCCCCCCAGCAACCCTCAGTTTGTTTTGTGAGATTAAGAGTCACTTATGGTTTGTCTAACTGAAGTATTTGTCAGGCTTAGTCATTTTTACCCCTTTACATGCAGTTCGGTACTTAGAATCTGATTTCCTAAATTTATGAGTTTAGGGGTTTTTGAAATTCTTCTTAAAAATGGCCACGGTCGCCAAACTGTGGAAAGAACCAAGATGCCCTTCAATGGACGAATGGAAGGATGAAGGAAGATGTGGTCCATATACACTATGGAGTATCATGCCTCCATCAGAAAGGATGAATACCCAACTATTGTAGCAACATGGACGGGGCCGGAAGAGATGATGCTGAGTGAAATAAGTCAAGCAGAGAGAGTCAATTATCATATGGTTTCACTTATTTGTGGAGCATAACAAATAGCATGGAGGACATGGGGCGATAGAGAGGAGAAGGGAGTTGGGGGAAATTGGAAGGGGAGGTGAACCATGAGAAACTATGGACTCTGAAAAACAATCTGAGGATTTTGAAGGGGTGGGAGGTGGGAGGTTGGGGGAACCAGGTGGTGGGTATTGGAGAGGGCACGGATTGCATAGAGCACTGGGTGTGGTGCAAAAACAATGAATAGTGTTACGCTGAAAATAAATTTTTAAAAAAGATAAAAAATTATTATTGAGGTATAATTGATATACCATGTTGCATTGGTTTCAAGTGTACAACATGTTGATTTGACAAGTCTGTGCATTACTCAATGCTCACCACGATCGTAACTATAGTCACTATCTGCCACTATTACATTATTACAGTATTACTGACTATATTCCCTATGCTGTACTTTTCCATCTCTGTGACTTATTTATTTTAGAACTGGAACTTTGTACTCTTCGTTTCCTTTCTCTTTCTTCCATCCCCCCACACACCTCCCCTCTGGCAACCACCAGTTCATTCTCTGTAATTAAGACTCTGTTTGCCTTTTATTGTTCATTCATTTGCTTGTTTGTGTGTTTGTTTATAGCCCCAGGGAGGGTAGGGGAAGAGCAGAGGAAGAGGGAGAATTTTAAGAGGGCTCCACACCCAGTGCACAGCCTGATGCAGGGCATCCTCCTACAACTCTGAAATCATGACCTGAGCTGAAATCAAGGGTCAGATGCTTAACTGATTGAGCCATCCCCCACTTGTTTTTGCCCCCCTCATTTGTTTTGTTTCTTAAATTGCACAGATAAGTGAAATTATATGCTATTTGTCTTCTTCTGTCAGAATTGTTCCATTTAACATAATGCCCTCTAGGTCCATCCACATTGTTGCAAAGGGCAAGACCTCATTCTTTTTTGTGACTGAGTAATATTCCATTGTATATAAATACCACATGTGCATTACCCATTCACATATTGATGGACAGCTGGGTTGCTTCTGTATCTTGGCTATTAAAAATAATGGTACAATTAACATAGGGGTGCATATATCTTTTCAAATTAGTGTTTTTGCTTTCTCTGGGTAAATACCCAGTAGTGGAACTATTGGGTCATACAGTATTTTCATTTTTCAATTTTTGAGGAACCTCCAGCTCACAGTGATTGCACAAGTTTACATTCCCACCAACAATGCACAAGTTTTTCCTTTTCTCCACATCCTTTCTAATACTTGTTGTTTCTTGTTTTTTTGATGCTAGTCATTGTGGCTGGTGCAAAGTGGTATCTCTCTGCAGTTTTGGTTTTCATTTCCCTGATGATGAGTGATGTTGAGAATCTTTTCCTATGTCTATTGGAATGTCTTTGTATTTTTTTTGTATGTCTTTGTATGTCTTCTTTGGAAAAATGTCTGTTCAGGTCCTCTGCCCATTTTTGAATCTTACTATTTTTTTGTGTGTGTTGAGTTTTATAAGTTTTTAAAATATATGTTTTGGATATTAACCCCTTACTGGATATATCATTTGCAAATATATTTTCTCATTCTCTAGGCTACCTTTTTGTTTTGTTGTTGGTTTCCTTTACTGTGCAAAAGCTTTTTATTTTGGTGTAGTCCCAATAGTTTATTTGTATTTTTATTTCTCTCACCTCAGGGGACATATCCATAAATATGTTGCTAAGGCTGATGTCCAAGAGATTACTGCTTATGTTTTGTTTTAGGGATTTTATGGTTTCAGGTCTCTTATTTAGGTATTTAATCCATTTTGAGTTTATTTCTGTGTTTCATATGAGAAAGTGATTCAGTTTTATTATTTTGCATGTTGCTGTCTAGTTTTCCCAACACTATTTGTTGAAGAGACTGTTTTTTTTCCTGTTGTATATTCTTGTGTCCTTTGTCAGAGATTAATTGAACCTACAAGCATGGGCTTTTTATTCTGTTTCATTGATCTATGTGTGTTTTTGTGCCAGTACAATGCTGTTTTATTTTTTTTTTTTCAGTACAATGCTGTTTTGATTATTCTCACTTTGTTGTATATCTTGAGCTCTGGGACTGTGATACTTCCAGCTTTATTCCTCTTTCTCAAGATTGCTTTGGTAAGTTGCGTTTTAAGATGCTGAAATGCTAAAGAGAATTATATATAAATGTATATGTTTTATTTTCAGCTTTATTAAAGTTGTTTATATGTTTAGGAAGGTATGTTTATGTGGTTTGTATATCTGCTTTCTTAAGTGCTTGAGATTCTTAAGGAAATCCATTATATGAGTGTTTATGGGAATGCAAGTAACCAGGTCTATAGATGTGTTTAAATACATAAGAACATTGGAATTAGCATATTTATATATACATTTTTTGAATTATATACATTCAAATATAAAATACTTTTACATGTAGTGTCTAAAGGATTATGCAAATTTTGTTTGCCAAAGGTAAAAACTAACCTAACAATAAATACAAGCTTCATCTAATTTCAAACTAAAAATTCTAAATTTACTAGATTTTTGTTATTATATTTAAAAGCTTAGAGAAAGTATGTTTTTCAAATTATAACTATAGGCTATTGAATGTCAGTGGTAACACAGACTACTGTAAGTATTGTTTTCAGTACACAAAAGCCTCTATGAGATTTAAAAAAAAAAAAAAAAAAAAAGCCCAACTGATGTCAGCCTGGGATGGTTTCTGATGGAAGATTTCATCAGAAATCTCTCTGATGAAAGTGACTCTGAGCCTGGAAATGAGGAATCTGAAAAGTTGGCCAGGACAGTGAAAGCCTGAGCAAAAGAGAGGAATGACAGTGTGAGGGAACACAGAATTTCATTCTTATTGGAAATAAAGGATGAACCAGGAACACGGAGGGAGTTAGATGCCAAAACTCCTTATTTGGAAAATTATCCAAGAGGCAGCTAAACACAGCTCTCCAAAAAGCCTCCCATTTCTAAAGCATTGTACACATACTTGATATGGTAAAAATGAATCTGTCTTCTTCCAGAACTCTTCTCCATGAAGAGACCTTGGTAGGCAGCATAAATTGGAAATAAGGCTTCGGATTCTGTCTCCTTCAATAGAACCTGGTGTCAGCTCTGTGGCTCAAGAAACAGAGCTCCATTGTATCTTCCACTCCTCTCTCTTTTTAACCTAATACGCTTTCCTGACAGACTATGGTACCAGTCAAGCCTCACCCCCAGGTAGCCACAGGGTCTCCATCTGCCTTGAGGTCAACACACAGGCATCAATGGGAGGAAGCCGAAAGCAGAGCAGGAGGAAACATGTGAGTGGAATAAAATGTGAGCAAGACTTCTGCCCTGTGGCTGGCCCTCCCAGGCTACCAGGACTGCTCCTCCTGCCTGACCACTCCTACAGAGCCTTTCCCCAGGTTCGCTAGGGTTCAACCACAGGCAGCTTTGGCTGTTTCCATGCATCTGCATTCTCAACTCCAGGCCTTCATTGGCATTTGCGAACGAATATGACCCTTTCCTGTTTTATCCACTCCTAGACTTTCAGCGTCGAGAACAGCATCTTCACAGAACAGCATCTCAGAGAACATCTGTGGGTACCTGAGTGGAGAAAAGCAAATATGAGGATATTCTTTCTTTCTTTTTTTTTTTTTTAAGATTTTATTTATTTATTTGACAGAGAGAGATCACAAGTAGGCAAAGAGGCAGGCAGAGAGAGAGGGGGAAGCAAGCTCCCTGCTAAGGGAGCCCGATGTGGGGCTCGATCCCAGGACCCCGAGACCATGACCTGAGCTGAAGGCAGAGGCTTAACCCACTGAACCACCCAGGCGCCCCGAGGATATTCTTTCAATGGCCTCTTCAGCACTTTCTAGTTTTGTTCACCCAAGAGGCAGATAGGGCCCTTTTGGGCAGCACCAGATTTGTTCTCTGCTCTCCAAACAGAAGAGGCCCAGCCAGCACCTGTCAGACAGCTTTCTGGAAATCTCATGAAGCAAAGGGACAGATGGACTGTGTGTACTCAGTCTCCCCCACCCCCTTCTTCTCATATGGGTTGTTCTAAGTGCTGCTCAACCCCACAGAATAAAAGACTAGAATAAAGTGTAATCAAATCCAAGTCCATCTGCCTGATGTGCAACAGATCCCATCACTGAGGCATCAGGTTTGCGAGAAGGAAACAGCTTATTTGAAGAGGCAGCCAAAACAAGGAAAAAAATCAGGGGGACAAGCCATAAATCTGCCTCCCTGAATGGGGAGAGAACAAATTTAAATGATCCTTAGGAGTTGAGGTTACATACATGTTGATGAAAAGGGCAGAGAAACTTATGAAAATTCATGAGGAAAGTGGAACCTGCACATTGAATGAGCACATGTAACACGCATCCCGTGTTAACTTTGGGGTAGAGACTTAATATCATCAGAATGTGGCAAAATTCAGCCCTTGAAATCAAGAGGTTAGTTTAGGACAAGTAGAAGGGGCTATGCTCTGAGAGCCCGTATAAACTGGATGGGGTCTTAGGCTCATTATCTCAGAAACGGCCTTGTTCATAGGCTGAAACCATATCAGTTGACCTTGAGTCCAGGCTTCTGCAGAACCAGCTAGTGGATTTCTTAGTAGGGTCTGAAAAGACACAATGGATGATGAGGGAGAGACAGTTCTCTGAAAAACAAGCTTTAAACTTTCTGCTAGTTTCAATCTTATTAACCCTATGGGACATGTTTTCAAAAAGAGGGCCAGCTTGACAAGGGACACTTTTGGGTTGACACGGTTCTTCCATTTACTAGTTCTGTGACCTCAAGTAACTCACTGATCTTTCCTGGACTTCTACATAAAGTGAGTTAAGATAATACTTGGCTCATAAGACTACAGTGAAAAACAAAGAAGATAATGTTTGCAAACATTTAGTAAAGATCCTTGAGAAGTGTGAACTGTATTGTTAACCTGTCTATATTACATATATTGCAATATAGTAAACTTTTTTTTTAAGATTTTGTTTATTTATTTGACAGAGATCACAAGTAGGTGGAAAGGCAGGGGGAAGCAGGCTCCCTGCTGAGCAGAGAGCCCGATGCGGGGCTCCATCCCAGGACCCTGGGATCATGACCTGAGCTGAAGGCAGAGGCTTTAACCCGCTGAGCCACCCAGGCACCCTGGCAATATAGTAAATATATTGTGATTTTTTTACTATGTTGTTATTAGTTATAAAATGAAGAAAAGTGTCACTTGGTGGGTTTCAAACGATTTTAGATGACTGAAGATTTCTTAGAGGCACTTCAGATTCTATAAATGTTTAATTCTGTTTTTAGTAGACTTTTTCCTTTGTAGTTGTGTGTGTGATTTGGAACACTAAAAAGAAATAAAATAAATAAAGTAGACTTTAGTTTGAGGTTCACAGGAAAATTGAGGTCTGAGGTTCCCCTATAGCGCTTGCCTTCCTTCCCCATACAGCCTCTTTCACTTTCAACCTATGTAGAGTGGTACATTTGCACCCACATTGATACATCATTGTCACCCAAAGTTCATACCACACATTAGGGTTCATTCAGTGTTATACATTCTCTGGATTTCAACAAATGTATAATGACATGTATTTACCCTTATAATACATATAGAATAGATTTACACCCTAAAAATCCTATGTACTCCCTTCATCCCTTCTTGCCCACCCCCCCCCCCCAAACTCTGGCAATCATTGATCCTTTACTTTTTTCATAATTTTGTTTTTTTCCAAAATATCACATAGTGGGAATCATACCGTATGCTGCCTTTTACGACTTCTTTTACTTAGTGACATGCATTTAAGTTTCTTCTGTGTTTTTTCCCATGGCTTGATCGCTCTTTTTAAAAAAAAAAAAACAACAAAGCAAAACAAAACAAAGCAAAAAACCACTGCACGACAGTCCATTGTCTAGACGAACTACAGTTTGTTTTTCCATTCACCAAGGACGTCATGACCTCCGAGTTCTGGCAATTGTAAATAAAGCTCCTGTCCCCATGCAAGTTTTGGTTTTTTTTTTTAAGAATTTATTTTTTTGACAGAGAGACAAAGTGAGAGCAGGAATACAAGCAGGGGGTGTGGGAGAGGGAGAAGCAGGTTTCCCTGCTGAGCAGGGAGCCTGATGCGGGGCTGGATCCCAGAATCCTGGGATCATGACCTGAGCAGAAGGCAGATGCTTAATGACTGAGCCATGTGGTCCCCCCCCCCCACCACTGATGCAAGTTTTTATGTGGACATAAGTTTTCAGCTCCTTTGGGTAAATATTAAGAAGTGGAATCCCTAGATCATATAGTTAAGAGTATGTTTAGTTTTATAAGAAATTGCCAAAATGTCTTCCAAAGTGGCTGTATCATTTTATATTCTCACCAGAAATGAATGAGCGTTCCTGTTGCCCCATATCTTAACAGCATTTGGGGTCTTGGCCATTCTTATAAATGTGTAGTAGTAGCTCATTATTGTTTATACAGGTGCTTATTTGTCACTAGTTTATCTTCTTCGGTGAGGTGTCTGTTGAAGTCTTTAGTATTTTGAAAATTAGGTTATTAATATTCTTATTCTTGAGATTTAAGAGTTCTTTATGTATTTTATTTTATTTATTTTTTTATTTGACAGACAGAGATCACAAGTAGGCAGAGAGGCAGGCAGAGAGAAAGAGGAGGAAACAGGCTCCCTGCTGAGCAGAGAGCCCCATGCAGGGCTCAATCCCAGGACCCTGGGATCATGACCTGAGCTGAGGCAGAGGCTTTAACCCACTGAGTCACCCAGGTGCCCCATTCTTTGTGTATTTTAGATAAGTCCTTTATCATATATGTATTTTATAAATATTTTCTCCAAGTCTGTGGCTTGTCCTTTCATTCTCTTGACTGTGTCCTATGAAGAGGAGAAGTTTTTAACTCTAATAAGGACCAGCTTATCAACTATTTCTGTAGTGGATTGTGCCTTTGGTGTTGTATCTGAAAAGACATCACAAGCTGCTTCTCTTCAGCTGCTCCGGTCCTGCTGTGTGCTCATTCAGTCTGGACCTGGCACTTCTTTTGTGGAGTGGCAGCTGAGGAGTCTCTGGGGCTCACCAGGGCCAATAAAAAGTCCAAGGAAGGAGTCAGGACTAAGAACAACGACCATATTAATTTGAAGGTGGTGGAGCAGGATGATTCTGAAGTACCATTTAAGATGGATAGGCAGGCTCACAACACTTAGTAAACTAATGAAAGCGTATTGTGAATGACAGCTTGTCAATGAGGCTGATTCCGATTCGATGAGCAGACAATCAATAAAACAGACACTCCTGCACAGTTAGAGATGGAGGATGAAGATAAAATTGATGTGATGTGTTGCAGCAGCAGACAGGAGGTGTTTACTAAAAATGGAATGTGGCACTTCAAAACTCTGTTCCTCTAGACCAAAGAGGACATTGTCAGTTCAAAATCTGCAATTTGCATCCACCACATCCTGAATGCTATAGTAGTTTTTCTCGATTCTTTCATTTTCCCAATCCCTCATTCCTTTACTGCATATAATGTAATGGTGTATGTGCAGAAGCATACTGCATTTTTTTTTTTTTTAGCTAAATGACCAGTGGTATGTTTTAATTGACATCAAACGGACAAGAAATGGGGAAAAATACTGGTTCTGTGAAAACACCCACTTTCTCCGTTTGTGATATTCAGCTCCTGTCTTTATATCTCATAAGTTATATTGCTCTCACTGTTTCACAAAAAAAGAACAACATAAAGTTCCTTGCACACCTTGTTCAATTGGGGAATTTTAATGTCTTTCATTTATCATTGTAAAACCAAGGATAATTTTATAACTTTTTTTGTATATAGTTGTTACTTGTCGGGCAATCTCTCTTTAAACAGGTATAAATTACTGTAAAAGAAATGAATCCTAGATGGTTTTTGCTTCAAGGGAAGTGTCTTGTTTAAATAAACTTCTTGTCAAAAGTGAAAAAAAAAGTCATCACCGTACTCAAGGTCACCTGTATTTTTCTCCTATGTTATCTTCTTGGATTTTTACAGTTTTGCACTTCACATGTTTAGGTCTATGATCCATTTTGAGTTCATTTTTATGGAGGGTGTAAGATTTGTGTTTAGATTCATTTTGTTACGTGTGGACATAATAAAAGTTCTTCCACCATCAGTTGTCTAAAAGACTATCTTTGCTCCGTTGTTTTGTCTTTGCTCCTTTGTCAGAAATCAGTTGACTGTATTTGGGGGATCAATTTCTGGGCTCTCTATTCTGTTTCATTGATCTCTTGGTCTTCTTTTTCACTAATACCACACTATATTGATTACTATAACTTTATAGCAAGTGTGAAGAGGATAGTGTTGACCTTCTGACTTTGTTCTTCTCCTTCAACATTGTGTTGGCTATTCTCAGTCTTTTGCCAATTAACATAAACTTTGGAATCAGTTCACTGATACCCGCAAAATAATTTGGTGAAATTTTGATTGGAATATATTGAATCTATAGATTGAGTCAAGAATAACTACCATCTGGACTCATTATTGTCTGGCCATATGGTATCTCCCCATTTAATTCTTTGATCTCTTTTATAAAACTTTTGTAGTTTTTCTCATATAAATCTTACACATATTTTGTTACATTTATACCTAAGTACTTTATTTTGTGGTGGGTAGTGATATAAATGTTATTGTGTTCTGAATTTCAAATTTCATTTGTTCATTGATGGTATATACAAAAGTGATTGACTTTGGTACATTAATCTTGAACCCTGTAATCTTGCTATAATCATTTCTTTTTTCAGGTTTTTTTTTTTTTGGTCAATTCTATCAGATTTTCTACAAGATATTTGTGTTATCTGTGAACAAAGATAGTTTTGTTCCTTCTCTTTCAATCTGTATACATTTTGTCTCCTTTACTTGTCTTATTATTTAGTACAATGTTTAAAAGTGGTGATGAGAGAGTACATTCTTGCTTTGTTCTTGATCTTAGCAGGAAAGTTCTAGTTTTTCACCATTAAGTATCATTTTAGGTAAATTCTATTTTCATTTATTTATTTGACACGGAGAAAGAGAGAGAGAGAAAGAAAGAAAGAGAACAGCAGGGGGAGCGGCAGAGGGAGAGAGAAAAAAGCAGACTCCTCAGTGAGCAAGGAGACCCAGGCAGGGCTCTATCCCAGGACCCTAGGATTATGCCCTGAGCCAAAGGCAGATGCTTAACCAACTAAGCCACTCAGACCTCCAGGAAATTCTTTTTTTTTTTTTTAAGATTTTATTTATTTTACAGAGAGAGAGAGCACAAACAGAGGAAATAGCAGGCAGAGGGAGAGGAAGAAGCAGGCTCCCGTTGAGCACAGAGCCCGATAGTGCGACTCGGTCCCATGACCCGAGCTGAAGGCAGAGGCTAACCCTCTGAGCCACCCAGGCACCCCGTAAGTTCTATTTTTAAAAGTATTTTTTAAGCTGTTATAAATTTGAATAGAAAATAACACTCACAGTGTTATTAACTCACTCACAGTGAGTCTCTGTGGGGGTGTGTCTGTGTGTGTGTGTGTTTATTAAGAAAGGATTTATAAGGAATATAGGGTAATATAATAAACATGCAATGTAAACCCACAAAGTTTAAGAAATAGATCATTGTCAACTACTGACATTGTTTAAACTCAAAGGAGGGCAATCTTAGTATTTATTTGTTTTTCTAAATTATTAAAATTTTGTTTTCTTCTTGATTGCCTTTGGAAATAATAAATAATATGTGGGAACCACAAGCCTGTTTATTGTGCCATCAAGCATTATATTTACTGCCAAATAAGGACACCTGTCCCAATGTCTTTGATTCATTTACTCATTTATTCAGTAAACATTTCTTCTATTATATGACAGGTGCTTGTGTTTTACTTGGCATCCTATGATGGTGTTCTTAATTTAAGATGAGATGATTCCCATAGTGTATTCCTTGTGCCATATTGTCAGTCTTAAGTTTCTTTCCATCTCACCTATGGGCAAGGCTTTTGCACCTTTGCTCCTCCCCAAAGGAAATGGATCCTCCTTGTCCTTGCCTATACCTACGTATTTGTTACAATTACTATCCATATTCCCTGGATTTTCAGGGGCAGTTCTGTGTTCAAATTTTTAGTTTATGAAATATGCTAATTACAGTTATATATAAATGACTTCCTTGTACTTGTCTTTGTTGAGAACATAGCCTGTATATTTGTTATATGAGGGAAGGTACTTTATAAATACTTGTTGAATAAATTGATAAATATGTTTCCATTGGAGACAGAATTTATTAAAAGGAAAAAATATATCATACTCACTTTTCAGCTAGATTAGAGTACTTGTAAGGAGAAAATAAGATTCTTAGCACCTCAAGCTTGTACTTCTGCCCATCTCTGCCTCAAAAGTCTCTGTTACAACCTTTCAAATTACTGTGTTTGTGCTCATATGTACACTTTTCTGACTAAGGTGAACTGACCCTCCACTTCCGCTCCACTTATGCAAATCTTTCCCATCCTTCAAAATCCTCCAGGAAATTTCCCCAGGATCCATCTCTATGCTTCCATTGACCAGTCACTAGACATGTAAAGACCTAGGGATAAAAAGAGAAAAACTCAGATCATTTTTTTCTAAGCTTTTGACTCCTGTTTTCTCCTAACTTTTTTGTTTTGTTTTGTTTTAGATAAGGGGATAAGAGTAAGTGGACTCTATTTGTTCAATAAGACAAGTATATATATTAAATATAATGAACCATATCATTTATGCAAGTAAACCCTGCGTTATATAATAGAGTTTCATGCTCCCAAACAATGTAATTTTAGGTTTGCTCAAGTTTCAAAAAGAAAAGCATTCTCTATATTCGTCCTTAAAAAAATCATTTCTAGGGCACCTGGGTGGCTCTGTCATTAAACGCCTGCCTTCGGCTCAGGTCATGATCCCAGGGTCCTGGAATCGAGCCGCACATCCGGCTCCTTGCTCCATGGGAAGTCTGCTTGTCCCTCTCCCACTCTCCCTGCTTGTGTTCCCTCTCTCACTGTCTCTCTCTCTGTGTCAAAAAATAAACAAAATCTTAAAAAAAAATCATTTCTAATCTCACTCTCCTAACTTCGGATGCACATTTGAAAATTAATCATGTAGTGCCTCATTACATGATCTATATCATGTTATTTAATGTTTGTAGAGCTGTTTAATAGTTCTTTAATTAAACCACATGGTAAGGGTACCAAGAACAAAGTAGGTTCCCATAAATCCTGGAAGGAGAATTACTTTTGGATCAATTGAAGTTTTGAGGCTCTGGAATTGAGATTCCTAAAAAGTAAGAGGGAGGAAGGAAAAGAATGAAAATAAAGTTTGTTTATGCCTCTAGAGTGGGAGCTGCATTCTCAGATGCCTGGAGAATTCAGGGGAGGTGAATTCAAATAAATGATTTAATAAGAATAGGGAGTTGTAGGCTCAGTGTCAAACTTGAACTCAGGTACTAAGTAGTAAGAAATAGAATGCTAGGAAGACAGGAAACTGCTTTTGTGGCACTGAAATATTAATTCATGATTCACAAAAATCAATATTTTAAAGTGTAAGTCTTGATAGTATTCTTATATGTCCCCGAATGCCCTTTGAGACCAGGATAAATTTCCATTTCTCAAGGCCTGACTTGAAGCTCTTGAGACTGCCTTTTCCTTTATCTCACTTGGAACTGAGATTTTTAAGTGAAGAATAAAGAGATTAGAACAAAGTTTATGCTCCTTGACTCAAAAAAAAAAAAAAAAGATCATCTATCTAGGGTGCTTTAATAAAACTCCTCATGCTCTGTCCTTGTAAGGTTGTCTAGGCTAGCCCTTGCCTTTTTCTCATCTTGGAGCTGGCATCTTGGCCTTGGAACTGGTTTTCTACCATGACTCGTTCCTTTGCCCTTTAGAAAAAATTCTGTATTTGGACTACTTGATTCCCATCTTCACTTTCCTCAAGATTCTGGACTCCAGCTTTCCCTTTCCTCTATAATTCATTTCTCTGTGAAGCTTCATGTTATTATCAAGTTCAGTGCAAACTTCCAGAACCCCAGCCAAGAGCAAAGCCCTCAGGTCCCTACTTGCTAAGGAAAGGAATTTGGACATCAAAAATGTTGCAAGAAAATCAAGAGAAAATGTTACCCAAGCAGAGGATGAGCTCCCATATGTGTGGCTATATGAACAGAAAGCCTTCTCTCCTTTGGCAGAGGTGGCAGTCAGCAAGACTGGATTTTGCCAACAGTTAGGCTCTCCAGATAGTAGAAAGGTTCTTGCACCCACAGTGCAAACAGTTTGACTGTGTTTGAACTTCTCAGTGAATAAAAGCCATTGCAACTCTTTAAATCGTTAGGGTAGGGAAACAGCTGTCAAACATAACTGAAAAACCATGCACGCTCTTTGTTGTCCTTCTCTAGACTGTCTGCCCCGAGGAAGAAAAAGCTACAGATGTTTCCTCAGGAAAGCACTCTGAAAAGAGCAGAATAATGCAGCTATTCTGGACTTGAACCCAGAAGACACAGGTTCACATTCTGTCACAAACATTGCTGTGCTACCCCCAACAAGTCTGTTTCCTCTCTAAACCTGGACTTGTCCATTTTTTAAAAAGAGATGACGTAAAAATATTAATCTCATACTGCCAAGATAAATTCAAGAGGTTAAGTATGTAAAAGAACTTTTAAATACTTTAGCACCCCTTAATGGGTACTTTATTTGAGGTTGCATTATGACTTGCTAGTGTTTTAGCATTTATGGCATTCATACTATTTGTGATTTAAATGATACAGGTTAAAAATAATATTTGGATTTTTAATCCAAGAAAGTGTATTAAAAAAGACCTTTTAGCAGTAGTATAATAGCAGGATGAATTTTGGAGTCAGATTCAGTGCAAATCCAAGATCTGCAACAGACTATATGATCATAGTTTATCACTTTTCAGCCACATGTACTCATCTGTGAATAATTCTTTGCATTGTTATCCAGGGTTGAATGAGAAAGCATAGCAGAGCATAATGTTTGTTGTCTTTCTTTTGCTCCTTTGAGGATTAAAATTATGAACATATAATGTATTATTTTCTTCAAGGGTACAGGTGTGTGAATCATCAGTCTTACACAATTCACAGCACTCACCATAGCACATAACATCCCCCAAGGTCCATTACCCAGCCACCGCATCCCTCCCACCTCCATACCCTGCAGAAACCCTCAGTTTCCTGAGATTAGGAGTCTTTTATGGTTTGTCTCTCTCTCTGGTTTTGTCTTATTTCATTTTTTCCCTCTCTTCTCCTATGATCCTCTGCCTTGTTTCTCAAATTCCACATATCATTGAGATCATATGATAGTTGTCTTTCTCTGATTGACTTATTTCATTTAACATAATACCCTCTAGTTCCATCCATGTCATTGTAAATGGCAAGATTTCAATTTTTGATGGCTGCAAAATATTCCATTGTATATATATTCCACATCTTCTTTATCCATTCATCTGTTGGTGGACATCTGGCTCTTTCCACAGTTTGGCTATTGTGGAGATTGCTGTTATAAACAGTTGGGTGCACATGCCCCTTCAGATCACTACATTTGTATCTTTGGGGTAAATACCCAGTAGTGCAATTGCTGGGTCATAGGGTAGCTCAATTTTCGAATTTGAGGAATCACCATACTGTTTTCCAGAGTGACTGCACCAGTTTGCATTCCCACCAAGAGTGTAGGAGGTTTCCCCTTTCTCTGCATCCTCACTGACATTTGTCATTACCTGACTTGTTAATTTAAGCCATTCTGACTGGTGTGAGGTGGTGGTATCTCACTGTGGTTTTCATTTGTGTTTCCCTGATGCCAAGTGATGTTGAGCATTTTTCTATATGTCTGTTGGCCATTTGGATGTCTTCTTTACCAAAATGTCTGTTCAGGTCTTCTGCCCACTTCTTGATTGTATTATTTATTCTTTGGGTGTTGAGTTCGATAAGTTCTTTATAAATTTTGGATACTAGCCCTTTATCTGATATGTCATTTGAAAATATCTTCTCCCATTCTGTCAGTTCTCTTTGGTTTCATTGACTGTTTTCCTTGTTGTGCAAAAGTTTTTTATCTTGATGAACTCCCAATAGTCATTTTTTGCCTTTGTTTCCCTTACCTTTGGTGACATGTCTAGCAAGAAATTGCTGTGACTGAAGTGAAGGAGATCGCTGCCTGTGTTCTCCTCAAGGATTTTGATGGATTCCTGTCCCACATTTAGGTTTTTCATCCATTTTGAGTTTATTTTGTATATAGTGTAAGGAGTATGGCTGTCCAATTTTCCCAAAACCAAAAGACTGTCTTTTTTACATTGGACATTCTTTCCTGCTTTGTCGAAGATTAGTTGACACAAAAGTGAGGTTAAATAAATTGAAGGGATTGACTATGACTGTAAAAATGAAAATTAAAAAAGGTTTTAAAAAAGAATTGATAAGAAGTTGGTTGATAAAGGAAAGAAGAAAAAGTAAAGAAAAAAAGGGAATATGATCAGGCAGGTGAATAGAACAGAGAAATACACTAGATCCCTTTTTAAAATCCTTTTTAATTTTCATTTTCTCAGTCATATTCTATCACTTCATTGATTTAACCTTATTTTTTGTATGTACATGTTTTTATTTCTTTAAAATTTGGGGATGCAGTTTCTTCTAACAGATCAAAATACACTCAAGATCTAGTGTCAATCACTCTTGCCTCCCCCCCTCCAGCCACACTCCATGATCACCTGGCTTGTAACTGAGCATTTCTATCTCTGACACACAGTCCTGTTTGGGATCTCCAGACCCAGCAGATTCCTGCAGTGCACTCCTGCAATGCTTCTCCTGGTGGAGGAAGGGGAGTCTCCCCTGCTCTGTCGCTTGTCCTTCCCTGCTCAAAGAGCAGTGGCCCTACTGGCCACAGATGACAGTTTATGGCAACCCCTAGCTGAGGGCCCACTCCTCCACTCACTCTTTGCAGCTGGCTTCTCTGCTCTGATGCCTGGGAACTCTGCCACACTCAGGTACTCCCAGTCTTCCTGTGACCCTGAGGATTCTGAGACCACACTGTGCCAGTGAGGGTTCCACCCCCCACATAGCCACCAGAGGGACATCTTTCAGTGGAGCAGACTTCTAAAAGTTCTGATTTTGTGTTCCACTGCTCTATCATTTGCCAGTAGCTGACTGACAAAGGCTGCCTCCTCCTGTGGTCTCTCTTCCATATATAACCTTAGATTCACTTGCCTCTGCACCTCCTACTTTGCAGAAAGTGGTCACTTTTCTCTTCATAGAGTTGCAGCTATTCTTTTCTTTGATCTCTAGTTGAGTTTGCAGGTGTTCAGAATGGTTGGATAGATACTTAGCTCAATTCCTGAGACCAGACAAAATGTAGGTCTCCTAATCCTCTGTTATCTTGGACTCTCTTTTCTTTCTACTTCTTGACCAGCCTTCTAGTCTCTCAAGTTTATTAAACCCTGAAAAAAAGAAAGTTTTTAGTGGATCCAAGCAAGAGATACTGGCATAGGAATATCCTGCAGTCAGGTAGAGAATAAATCTTTCATGGTTGTCAGACAGTACTAGATTCAGCTTCTGCCTTGTGGTTGTAGTTGGGTATCATTTGTACTCTCACAAACCTTTAATAGTTAGTTTAAACAAGTTTTGGGTGCTGCCAGATTGACTTGGTGGCATGCAGTTTTCATTATGAAGAGGGATGCAGGGCTACATAGGAAAATTATGTGTCCTTGACTGTCACTGTTATTTTAAAGGTTTATTATCTCTGAGCTGACACTTAGAAAGTTGTATGTCCTGAACGCATGCCCTACAATTTCAAGAATTTATTATCACATCAACTGGTTGTCTTATTTGTGTTTATTTATACCTCATCTATTAGTCTGTGGTATGAATAGTTAAGCTTCCGTCAATGGTATAGTAAGCTGAAAAAGTCAAGTAATGACATATTTGCCCAACAAATACAAATGTGTACTACAGTATTTTAAACACAATGTTATGGGAGAATGCCTGGGAAGGAAGAACCTAGCATGTTTCTAATTCACACAAGTGTGTTGAAACTCCTTAAAATCCAGGCCAATCTTGCCATATAAAAGTCACTGGGTGTAACTCCCAGGGAAGGGTGAGTTTTCTTGTGTTGTTTTGTTTTCTTTTCTTCTAATGTCTACCTTGGGAAACTACTGCAGGACAAACAGGTTGGCAAGAAACAATGTGTGCAACTTTCTGTGGGAGCAGTAGGTAGGGTGTCACACTTCTGCCTCAAGAAGATCTTGGCATAGGGCGGCCACATGGAAATGAACGGAAACAAACTGCTTAAAGAATAGCAGTGAGAGCAACAGCCCAGTGTTCCTCAGAGTCAAAAATCTTTCATCTAAAGATTTCCCAGAGGAATATCAGTACCAGTGGGAAAAGAGAACCAATCCAAAGTATCTCCTATACATGGCCATTATTGCATCGTAGCTGGGGCAGCATGAGTGAGGGAATAATTTCTTTGGAAATGACCTTCACTTTAAGCTATAAAGCATGACCCAACAGAGGGAGTTTATGGAAGCAGGTTTGACACACTCCAGCTTAAAGGTGAAGTGCTTCTTTATGTGACTATGATGAATATGTGTAAATGCCTCTGGGCATTTGGGATTGCCATAAAAAAAGATGACTACAAAAGAGAAGAGAAGCTTATTATCACGAAGGGCAGATCTACATGATGGCTTACTCTGGTTTTGATTTGAATAATAAAATATGACATTACTTACCATACCATGTGTGATTAAGAATACAGTGAAATGAATCTCAAACTAAAAGCTCAGATATAAAGATACCACATTTCTTTTATTTAAGAAAAATCAACTTCTCCTGTTTTCTCCCTAGCTTCCAAATCAAAAATTATTTTATTTCACACAGAAAAAAAGTCTGTTTTGGAGAGAATATTGAACTTAGACCTTCTTGAACTCTAAGAAAATATTATTATAATTCTACAAAGAAATAACACCATACATATGCTAAATTGTAGTTATTTTTGTCCTTCTACATATTAACTTTAATAATAATATTGAAGGACATATCCAAGATGAGCAACTGACTTTTTAAAAAAATAATCATACTACTTGAGCAACTCAAAATTTATATTTTATTAGCAGTGTAACATGGTAAGAAAATTGCCAAAACCTACAAGAAAAACAAATACTGTGAAAGATACAATGACAACAAAATAAAAAAGTAGGGAAATTGATGTCATCAATTCAGCAGTTAAGAGTCATCTCAAGTATGTTTTAGTATCTCTTAAAAAAGAAAAAAACTGGAGCTTGCCATATTTTGGAGATAAAGAACATGCATTTATGAGAATCTGTTCCTAACAGTTTAATAGTAATATTCTTGATCGAGGCCCTTATTAAAGCAATGCAATTGTATCAGAGTCACTCAAGATATTGAGCAGAAATAGTGAATCACAAAGGATGGAGATTTATAAGTTAAATATCATATCTGTGTGAAGAAAGATGAAAGATTCCTGATAGGAATAATCAGTGACATAAGAACCAATACTTCAGAAAGTAATTTTTTAAATTAACCCAGAGAGTTATTTCTTACCACTATTTTTAAAATTTTTACATTTTTCTTATTAACATATAATGTATTATTAGCCCCAAGGGTACAGATCTGTGTCTAACTACTATTTTGAGAGAAGCAGCAAGCACAAATTTCTTGGGGGAAAAATCATATTGAAGCAATTCCATTTTCTTTTATATCATGGTGCACTATGAATACTTCTGCAAGTAATATAGACTTGCCACTTCAGGCTTTTCCCCATTTTGAACTGCTGAAGCCCAGTGATTTGTATATAGTGGTTTTCTAATTATTATTCCTAGGATGAATGAACAAATGAATGAATGAATAAATACAAACGAATTTAGTACCAAACTACAGGGGTTTTTTGTTTTATTACAAAAAATAATAGGAAAATCCAATGTGTACAAACAAGTATTATATATATAATATTTAATATATAGTATTATATATGTAATATTTAAGTGAAGTTCGTTAATTACTGTTATTTCTATGTATCTCATTATACTTGCATTTGTTACTCTAGAAGGTATAAATGGGATTAAAACAGAGTTTCTTTAGAGAAAGAGAATTTTAAAATAGTGGAGAGGGAAGCTCTTTCAGGCATAGATAAGAATCAAGAACAGCAGTTCTGACAGGCCAGGAATGAAGAAAGAGAAGTTGAGGACACAGAAACTGCTGTGTTATGTATGATAATATTTTTTGTGATAGGAAAAAAAAAAATGGGGCAAAAACGGGAGGTAAATTCTAAGAACAATCTCTCCTAAAGGGCCAATCAATCAAATCTTAGCATAAGAGTAAGAGGATGATCTAGGAAAGATGTTGGTGTTCAGAGCCGATGGTCAAGAAAGAATTCTTGAGATGTCTTTGGTGCAAAAAGGTGGATTTATAAAGCGCAGGGACAGGAACTGTGGGCAGAAAGAGCTATACTGGGATCATGAAGAGTGACTGATTACATACTTTCAAGTTGGGAGGGGGTTAATAATATCAAAAGTCTCTAAAGAATTTTGGAAGTAAGTTTTGCAGGACCTTGAGGGAGCTAGCTATTGTGAGGAAAAGTTCATTTAGTACTGTCTAATAAAACCTTAGTCATGAGACCCTTCAGATATATATCAGGGGAACATATGCTTAGGGCATGATTGCCAACATGTATCTTGGGGGTTAGAGATAAAGAGAGTTTCCAAAGGAATTTTTGTGTGTTCAAGTAAACTTACAGGATCCTGGTGGTTGGGCGAAGATTGCCTTTTGCCCTTAGTATTTACCTCAAGGCAGCTGACTGCTTAGGGGAATGTCACTCTGCCTATTTCAAGGACTTGTCAAAGGGCTGTAAGTAGTAAGGCAATTTCTTTTTTTTTTTTTTGCCTTTGTTTCCCACATTAAACACATTCAGGGAGAAAAACAAATAAAAATTTGAGTTTTAATGATAAAGATAGAAGAATGTCTCTTTTTATATGTGCACTTTTGATCACCCCTGTAAAAATAATTCGTTTTGCTTATTTATATACGCATTATGAGGCAGTTATCATAAATAAAGAGGCTTTATTTTGCTTACCTAAAAGAGAATGTCTACTTGTAAATTTTGCTTTTTCATCCTAGTGGATCATCTACATTCACTGATATATTAATAGGCAATTTTTACAAGAGAATTTAACAAGTTGAGTGTGAGTAGCCTCCTTTGTTTGACAATACCTCAAAACTGGACTTAAAAGTAACAACTACCTGTTCGTCATCTGATGGTAAAGTCAGATGAGCAAATATTTTCAAGAGATTTATAAAAGGGCATTGGGAATTCCAGCTAGGATTAGGCAGAAGTCAGTCTGAGTGTTGGGGGGGGGATACTGTAAACAAATGCAGTGTGTGTTCCACAGAAACCACTCTGATTTAGAATCCCCTCTCCTTCAGCTCACTTCCTTATTCCCTAATGGTAACCCAGGGCGAGCGTTAATTCTGTTACAATGCAAGGCCGAGGAAGGCAATAGTTATTTTTTTCCATGATTAATGATGTCTTTATATCAAAGTGCTTTCATGAATTTTATTACATTAATGATCACTTTAGATATTAAGACACTGATGTTCACAAGTGAGACTGGACTGACTCAGTGTCTCAAAACCAGTTAATAGCAAAGTCAGGACAGTGCTCTTTGCAGTGTGACCATCAGATAGATGACCAAATTAAACTGCCTTTTCTTTCACTTTTGTGTGAGGAGAGACATCCTAACTCAGTAACTGAATGATGGAAAAAAAGAGTGACTTAATCCAGGGCAAACAGACTTGATTGTGGAACCCAAACAGAAAAATCCTTCATTTTAGGCCTCTTCCTATGGTTTTGTCCTTGGTCTTTTATTGGTCTTCCTTTCCAAAGATTAAGGAAAAGAAGTGCTAAATTAAGAATTATAGAGGAGGAACTATTTTTATAACGCGTGCCCAAGCTGATCAAGCAACATCAGACTACAGAACTGTCCCTTGCTTCATCTATTTAATGTCTAAATTTGTGTCAAATTTACTTGACGCTTGAAAACAAGTAAGTAGGGACTTGTCATTTCTCTCTTCTCTATAGTTTAAATGTTGGAAATTATGCCCTCAAATATGGACACAAGTTGTATTTTTAATTCTAGGATTCCCAGCACTTAGAGCCTGGCCCATATTCGATACTTTATGTTTGTTGAATGAATGAAAGAATGAATGAAAGAACTATGCATTGGTGATGGGAGGTTGAGAGGAATAATGAAAGAAAGGAAGGAAAATCATGTCACCAATGTGGCCTTCCTTCTGTTTTCTGCCTGGACAATGGCAACAAAATGTTACCCAATATTGGCAACAGGGGAAACCTGGTTGGGAAATTTTCTGGTCTTTGAGAAATGGATGCTTTTTTTCCAAGGAAGTCAAAGATTGAAGTTACTGAATGTAGTTTCCTTGTCCATTCAAGTGTTATTAATAATGGAACTCATAATGACATTTCTATCACATATTGAAAGTAAAAACTGTAAGGAGACGAATTACTTCTTACATTTTTCTTGAGTTATTTGAATATGGAGCTTCTCAAACTAATGTGCCCATAAATCACCTGGAGAACTTACCAGAATGCGGGGCTTACAGGTTACGATTCAATGAGTCTGCACTGGGGCCTGAGATTCTGCACTGCTAACAGCTCCCAAATGAGTACAACACTGTTGATCCATAGGTCACACTTCGAGTAGTGTGCGTTTTATTTACTTTTTGGAGGGATTCCCATATTTTCCTTTATCTTCACCGTAAGTCTTACCATTTCATCATTAATATATACTCCATGTCCAACATAAAGGTCTGCAAAGTCCTTTAGGTTTAATCTTCAGACTGATCCTTTATTCTTCCTGGATAGGTTATATTGATGTCACCACATCAGTCTATCTATGTGACATACTCTGATTAACCAACCTTTTATGACATTTTTCATTATTAAAAAATTCAAATTAAGCCCTTTAGGAAATTGCTGACATCATACCTAAGTATGACTGATTGCCTTACACTAAGCATAGCATCATCAACAGGATGTCCAGTCATCAGAAAATTCCCTTTCTCGGGATGCCTGAGTGGCTCAGTTGGTTAAGCAGCTGCCTTCGGCTCAGGTCATGATCCCAGCGTCCTGGGATCGAGTCCCACATCGGGCTCCTTGCTCAGCAGGGAGCCTCTTCTCCCTCTGCCTCTGCCTGCTATTCTGTCTGCCTGTGCTCGCTCTCTCCCCATCTCTCTCTCTGATAAATAAATAAAATCTTTAAAAAAAAAAAAAAAGAAAATTCCCTTTCTCATTTTTTTCAGTTTATTGCTATTACCAGAAGCTATGAGCTGGACCACTCCTCTCTGAAAAGTAAGGCTGAGCAGCTACTCTCAATCACAGTCCCTTTACATTGTGAAGTATTTAAAAAATAATTATTTGATTAAGTTGAATATAACAAAGCAGTGAGGTTGGCAAACTTCACTTAAAAATTAGAGTCCACATATCAGGGAGATCATAGGATAGTTGTCTTTCTCTGCTTGACTTATTTCGCTAAGCACGAGAAGAATAAATGAAACAAGATGGGATTGGGAGGGAGACAAACCATAAGTGACTCTTAATCTCACAGAACAAACTGAGGGTTGCTGGGGGGAGGGGGTTTGGGAGAAGGGGGTGGGATTATGGACATTGGGGAGGGTATGTGCTTTGGTGAGTGCTGTGAAGTGTGTAAACCTGGTGATTCACAGACCTGTACCCCTGGGGATCAAAATATATGTTTATAAAAAATAAAAAATTAAAAAAAATTCATATAAATATAAAAAAATTAGAGTCTATTCAAGGTTACCACTCTATCAATAGTTTTCAGACTTGAGAATCACTAAGAATCACCTAGAAGACTTCTTAAGCCATAATTGCTGGGGACCACCTTCAGTTTCTTGCTTCATTAAGTCTGGGTGATTTTTAACTCTAACAAATACCCAGGTGACATTCTGTGCCATGCTTTCTCAACCTCACCACCACTGACATTTCAGAAGGGATAATTCTTTGTTGTGGGGGCTGTCCTCAGTATTATAGAATGCTTAGCAACACCCCTGGCCTCTTCCCACTAAATGTCAGTAGTACTCCCACTCCCTGCAGTTGTGACAATCAAAAATGTCTTCAGACATTGACAAATGTCCCCAGAGGATGAATCCACCCTTGGCTGAGAACCACTGTTCTGTGTTATGTCACTCTCATTAACCTGCATTTTAATATGCTTTATTAAGTGAAAGACTAAAGATGTGCCAACTCAGGTGTCATGGCAGGGGGGTGTAGCATGCGTGTTGACAGCATTCCCCCATGGGTGTTTCCATGGAGAAACTGGTTATTACTGATGCTTGAGGTCACTACTAGCCTAACAACACTGTTCTAACACCTAAGCAAAAGAACACAAAGGAACATTTTGAAGACAATCCACTCTTATGCCAGGGCAATCTCTGGATATCAAGTAAGGTGTCTGGAAAATACATGTGATTCGTATAAGGTCACATTCTTCTCTCTCTCTTTCACTGATCTGTGTTTTCTCCATGTCCGGACAGCATTTTTTTTTTTTAATCTTCCTTTGGATCTCACATTAAAATGTTATCTCTGTATCCAAGAAATATTTTGTAATCTCTGTGTCCTCATTGATTCTGTGTAGTTTCTTTATTTAATTTATTGAGTTACTTCTCAAAAGAAAAATGTACAAAGGCTCATGGAAAACCCAATGAATAATGATGCTATTGATATCAATAAAGGGTAACTTCTTTCTGTTCCACTCTAGTTCACATAATGACCTGGAATTCTTACTAAGAGAGATTGCTCAGAATCTATTTTTGTTCATTTACTGAAAGAAGTCCATTGACACTAGATTCAGATTTCCATTGAAACAGAAAAAAAGAAATGTTAATTTAGAAACTGTGATCCAAAGACCCAATAGGAATTCCAAATGTCTCAAACAGTGAAAACTAATAGAAGGCTGAAGAAAAGAAGAGGGTAGATGTTCTTCAGACAAATCCTCTACTTCCTTCCTCTTGCCCCTGTCTTGAACATCTCTACAACAAATCCTACCAGGCCCTCTTGACTACACAGTTCCAATATCCCCTTACTCACTCCTCTACCCTCCTTTTGCTCTCCCTACCCCATCCCCACTAAAGAAAAAATATGGAGTAAAGACTGAGAGGGTCATCTTATGTGGGAGAATCACTCCTGTAAGGAAAAAGTTTTAGATTTTGAGCTGAAAGAAGACAAGTAAAATTCTTGCAGTATAAGATCAGAGAAAAGAGCTCTAAGAGGTAGGCACAAGACAATGCTGATGCACAAGGGGATCCCCTTCATCAGAGGCAAATTTCAAAAGATGCTCTGGGGCTAAAGGATTGGTGTTGAAGGAAGTGGAAGAACTTTCAAGACTAATAATTTACATTAGAATGATAAGGCATATTTAACACAAGTTCACATTTTATTTGATACTGTGTAATGTGTATACATTTTTACATTTGAAATGCATTATATATTAAGCTTTTAAAAAAATTTTGTGAATTCTGATCAGGTTTTGAAATAAAACTCTGAAATTTGGAAATAATGGAACAAATCCCTTAATACTGGCCTTATTTTTTTTTCTCCAGTATTGTGCTTATTTATTCAACATGTCTAAACCTGAAGTGATACCCCAAATACTTCCCCTCCATCAGAATCTTCAATTAAAGGAATTCCTTTGCAGCCATTCAAGTCCTGGGTATTACCATTGATACCTCCTTCTTACTTGGTCCCCCAGTCCAATCTGTTAACAAGTCTAAAAAGTTCTACTTATTAAATATTTCTTGAACTCCATGGACAAGAAAAAGATTGGAGAAGTCCAGTCTTCCCAAGCAAAGATTATATCACAATGGAGCAAAAGAAAAATATGAGTTTGGATGCCTTAAAGAGACTAAGAAAAACTCTGCCAGTGCCACCCCTCTCACAAAGGCTACACAGGATAGGACTGAACCACTAGTCAGTGGTAACTTCTCCACAAGGGAGAAAGATAGAAGAGTAAGTTCCTGGCTGTGTTGGACATTGGAGAAACCCATTGCTCTCCAGCAGCACTCATAGTACTGATGCAGGACCTCTGTGACTGGGGGGAAAGGAGGAGATATGGAAAGAAACATATAAGAATATCAAAGGGCACATTAAAGGGTCTTCTCCCAGGACTACTGAAAAAGTCTGCTCACAAGTTTTTGAGAGAGCCTCACCCAAAGGTCCTCTGGCAGCTTGCAGTCAACTCAACACTCCAAGTGTCAAACCCATATCTCTCCCCACTCTGTAACCAGTTCCTCTGCACACTCCCAAATATGGTGGTGACCCCAGTAAACAGAATGCTTTCGGGAAACCAGACTGGGGTCTTTGGACAAGGGGGAACCACAAACTTGAACTGTAGCACCACCTGCTGGAAAACAAAAGAGAGGGTTTTTGTTTTGTTTTGTTTTTGTTTCATTTTGTTTTTGTTTTTGGTAATAACCACAGAAGACCTAAAAGCTTAAGAATTTTGTCATGAGAAAAATCAAGAAATGTGGAGTAGGTGTATCCATACAAAATTGTGGAAAACTCCAGATTTAGATATAACAGGACCAAAGAGCAGTACATCCCAACTGAAGGCAACTAGTAAAGATAGGAGAAGGTGACTTCTACTCCAGTTGTGAAAGTTGCAATGCAAAATTTCAAGAAACATGAAGAATCAAGAGAACATATTGTCACCAAAAGATAACAATATTCCTCTAATAACTGAACTCAAAAGTGTGAAATTTCATGATTTAGCTGATAACTCAAAATAGTTTTTCCTCTTTTGAGGAAATTCAACAAGCTATAAGACATACAGACAATTCAATGAAATAAGGAAAACAATACATAAATAAAATGAGAAATTTAACAAAGGGACAGCAATCATAAAAAAGAACCAAATAGAGCTTCTGGAGTTAAAAAATTCAATGAACAGAATGAAAAATGCAGTAGCATCTGTAGCAGTATAGACAAAATGGGAGACAGAATCAATGAACTAGAGGATAAGGACTTTGAAATAAAACTGGAGGAGAACAAAGAAAAAATAATGAAAAAGAGCAAAGAAAATCTATGAAATCTTTGAGACTCTATCCAATATTAGAATAATTGGGGCCCCAGAAGGACAAGAGAGGGAGAAGTAGGTAGAAAGTTTATTTAAAGAAATAAAAACTAAGAACTTCCCAAACCTGAGGTAAATCATGAACATTCAAGTTCATGCAGCTAATAGATACCCTATTATCTTAATGCAAAAAGACCTTCTCTATGTCACATTATAATGAAACTGTCAAAAATCAAAGACAAATAGAAAATCCTAAAAGCAGCTAGAGGAAAAAAACCTACAAATGAACCATCTCCTTAGGCGATAAGCAGATTTCTCAGCAGAAACCCGTAGGCCAGAAGGGAATGGAATTAGATGTTCAAAGTGCTGAAAGGAGAAAATTACCAGCCGAGAGTAGTGTATCTAGCAAAGTCATCATTCAGGTATGAAGGAGAAATAAAAGCTTCCCCAGACAAGCAAAAGCTGAGGGAGTGCATCCCCATAGACCTGCCTTGCAAGAAATTCAGAAAGAAGTTCTTAAGCTAAAATGAAAAGATGCTAACTAGTGATATGAAAACATGAGAAAGTATACAACACACAGGTAAAGATAAATATATACTCAGATTTAGAAAAGTGTGTTCTGTAATAGGATGGTGTGTTAACCACTTAACTAAAGTATGAAAGTTAAAAGAAGAGTATTAAAACTAACGATAGCTACTATACTATGTTAATAAATATACGATATAAAAAGAGGTAAATTTTTGTTATACCCGAGTTTTTGCATCCGAGAGACCACCAAGGAGCCAACACTGATGTAATCAGCAAGCTTAAGCTTGGGTCCAAGTATAACCGACACAGTGGAGTAGAAACTTGGACCCTGAACCAGATTACAGTCAGAGTTTTTAAAGGCAGAGTAGGGGTGGACTCGGCGGTTGGTGAGGACAAAGGGGATGTTCAGAAGGGCTAGCAGGGTAAAGAAGATTGTCAGGATATTGGAGGCCTGGCTATTATCAAGCCAAGGCCATTTTTCTCTCTAATGAGGCACTAACATGAAGACAGTTGGGAGTTTCCTGGTGGAATGTCACATTCCTCCTATCAAGTGTCCTTGTTAGTGAGATTTAGGACTGGGACATTTGTAAACTGAGGGAGACTCCTGTCTTGCAGGATTGTGATTTCTGCATGTTAACTATTTGTTCACACATACTACCGAGGGGAGGGGAGCAGGTGGAGAGGAGGTGTAAGGTGCCAGCTTTTGCTTTGTCAAGATGGCTGTACTTATGTCAGGGCTAGACTCGAGGTGGGTACAGCCTTGGTTTTCTTGGCCTCCCACATTTTGTGATAAAAAATATAAACAAGGTGGGAGTGAAAGGGTGGAGCTCTCATGTACCATTAGAGTTCAGTTGTTATCAGCTTAAAAATCAACTGTTTTATCTGAACCTCATGATAATCACAATGCAAAAACTAGATGATATTAACAGAATAATTTTTAAAGGATAAAAAAAGCATACCATTACAGAAAATCACCTATTTACAAAGGTAGGCAGAAATAGAGAAAAAAGAAACATTGGAACTATCAAACAGTCGGGAGAGCAACAAGATGGCCTCAGTAAATCCTTACCTATCAATAATTACTCTAAAGGTAAAAGTGAGGAAATAGAAAAAGATATTTCAAGGAAGTAGAAACCAAAACCAAAACCAAAAGGAAGATAAGTCAGCTGTATTTATATAGCTATATTATAAGCTATATTTATATCAAACAAATATAAAAAATTATAACAAACAAATCAGAACAAATCAAATAAAATAATCTTTAAGTCAAAAACAGTAACAGGAGATGAAGAAGGTCATTATGTAATCATAAAGGGGTCAACTTATCAGGAAGATATAATAATCAATATATACACACCCAACATTGGATCTCCTAAATATATTAAGCAAACACTAACATATCTAAAGGGAGAAACAAACAACAGCACAGTAACAGTAGAGAACTTCAATACCCCTTTCGGCAATGGATAGATCATCCAGAGTGAAAATCTGGACTTGAAACATACATTATACCAAATGAACCTAACAGGCATTTATGAACATTTTATCCAACAGCAGAAGAATACACATTCTTCTCAAGTGCACATGGAACATCTTCCAGGATGAATCATATGATATGTCACAAAACAATTCTTTTTTTTAAAAAATATATTTTATTTATTTATTTGACAGAGAGAGACATACCAAGTAGGCAGAGAGGCAGGCAGAGAGAGAGGAGAAAGGAGGATCCCTGCTGAGCAGAGAGCCCAATGCAGGGCTCGATCCCAGGACCCTGAGATCAGGATCACGATTTAAGCTGAAGGCAGAGGCTTTAACCCACTGAGCCACCCAGGCGCCCTTGTCACAAAACAATTCTTAACAAATTTAAGGAGATTGAAATAATCCCAAATGTGTTTTCTGACCATCATGATATGAAACTATAATGGAAATCAACAACAATAGGAAAGCTGGAAAATTTACAAGCATGTGGAAAATAAACCCCACACTCCTAAACAACAAATCAGTCATAGAAGAAATAAAAAGAGGAATTAAAAAAAACTTGAAATAAGTGAAAATGGAAACAATACTCCAAAAGCTATGAGATGCTGCAAAAGAGAGAAATTTATAGCAATAAGTGCATCTATTGAGAAAATAGAATGATTTCAAATAAACAACCTAACTGTACACCTTAAGAAACTAGAAAGATAGTAAATTTAAAAAAAAGAAAAAAGAAAAGAAATAACAAAGATCAGAGTGGAAATAAATGAAATAGAGACCAGAAACACTGTAGAAATGATTGACAAAAATAAGAGACGGTTTTTTTGAAATGGTGAACATAAAATTGAAGAAGTATTAATGTTATAATTAATAATAAAATTGATTGAAAGTGTTTAGTTAGACATAAAAAAGAGAGAAAAGACTCAAATGAAATCAAAAATGAAGAAACGTCATTGCAAATGATACTAGAGAAATATGTAGGTTCATAAGAAACTAGTTTGAACAATTATATGTCAACAAATTGGACAACCTGGAAGAAATGATATCTGCCAAGATAAATAATGAAGAAGTAGAAAATCTGAACAGACTGTTAATGAGTAAAGAGATTGAAGTAGTAATTAAAAACCTCCCAACACAGAAAAGCCCAGAGCCAGTTGGCTTCTCTGGTAAATTCCACCAAACATTAAAAGAAGAATTAATGCCAATCTTTCTCAAACTTCCAAGAACTTAGAGAAAAGGGAACATTTACAGGGCCAACATTACTCTGATAACAAAACCAAATAAGGATACTACAAGATAAGAAAATAAAAGGTCAATATTCTTGATGAATATAGATGCAAAAATTCTCAGCAAAATGTTAGTAAACTAAATTCAACACGTTCAAAGAATCATATACCATGACCAAATAGAATTTATCCCTGGGATACAAGGATGATTCAACATATGCAAATCAATAAATGTGATACATCAAATTAATAAAATGAAAGACAAAACTCACATGATCATCTCAATAGATGCAGGAAAAACATTTGACAAAATACAACATCCTTTCATTGTACAAACCTTTGACACATTGGGTATAGAAACAATATACCTTAAAATAGTAAATTCCATATACCAAAAGCCCATAGAAAATATCAGACTCAACAGGGAAAGATGGAAAATTTTCCACTAAGATCAAGAACAAGAGTGCCCACTCTCACTACTCTTATTCAACATAGTACTAGAAGTCCTAGTAAGAGCAATTAGGCAAGACAAAGAAATAAAAACTGTCCAGATCAGAAAGAAGTAAAATTGTTGTTATTTGTGCCTGATATAATCTTTTTTAAAAAATATTTTATTTTTTTGATAGAAAAATCAAGCAAGAGAGATTGAGAGAGAAAGAGAGAACATGAGCAGAGGGAGGAACAGAAAAAGAGTGAGCTTGACTCAGGACTCAACTGCAGGACCCCGGGATCATAACCTGTGCCTAGGGCAGATGGTTAGACTGAAGCACCAAGGTGCTCCTGCAGGTGATATAATCTTATATAGAGAAAATTTTAAAGATAACCAAAATACTTCTAGAACTAATCAATGAATTCAGTAAGGCTGTAGATGCAAAATCAACATACAGAAATTAGTTGTGTTTCTATACACTGACAACATAAACCTGAAAAAGAAAGCTATTCCATATTCACAATAGCATTGAAAACAATAAAATACTTAGAAATGAATTTAACAAAGGAAGTGAAAGATCTGTGCAATGAAAACTATAAGACTGATGAAAGGAACTGAAAAGGTCTTAAACAATTGAAAGGATAGTTTGCGATTTTGAGTTGAAAGAATTATTATTGATAGGATGTCCACACTATCCAAAACCATCTACAGATTAAATGCAATCCCTATCAAAATTCCAATGAAAATTTTGACAGAAATAGAAAGCAACCCTGACAGAACCACAACAGACTCCAAATAGTTAAAGCAATCGAGAAAAAACAATCTAGAAGCATCACACTTTCTGACTTCGAACTATACTGCAAAGCCGCAGTAATTAAACCAATTGAATACTGACACTAAGGATGGACACATACACAAATGGAAAGAATATTGAGCCCAGAAATAAACCTTGCATCTATGGTCAACTAATATTTGACAAAGCAGCCAAGAACAGTCAAAGGGAAAGGATTGTCTTTTTGACGAGTGATGTTGGGAAAACTGGGTAACTACATACAGAAAAATGAAATTGGACCTTATCTTCCACAACTCACAAAAATTAACCTGAAGCATATTAAAGACTTAAACATAAGACCTTATACAATAAAACCAAAACAAAACATGGAAAAAGATCCTTGATATTGGTCCTGGCCATGATTTTTTAGATAGAACACCAAAAGCAAAGATCAATTTTAAGTGGGACTGCATCAAGCCAAAGAGCTTCTGCACAGCAAAAGAAACAACCAACAAAAAGAAAAGGCCACCTATAGAATGAGAAAAATATTTGCAAATATTGCATAATATTTGCATATTGGAAAAGAGTTTAATATCCAACATAACTAATTCATGCAAACTGATAACAAAAAATCCAATTATGAAATGGGAAGAGGAACAGAATAGATATTTATCCAAAGAAGATATCCAAATGGCCAAGAGATATATGAAAAGATGCTCAACATCACTAATCATCAGTGCAATACATATCAAAACCACAATGAGATATTACCTCACACCTGTTAGAATGGCCATCATCAAAAAGAAAAGAGGTTAACAAATGTTAGAAAGGATGTGGAGAAAAGGTACCCATTGTGCACACCTGGTTGGAATGTAAATTGGTGCAGGCACTGTGGAAAACAGTATAGAGACTCCTAAAAAAAAATGTGTGTGTATATACACACACACAGACACACACATATACATGTGTGTGTATATATATACCATAAGATCCAGCAACTTCTGGGTGTATACCCAAAGGAAATGAAAACAGTATATTGAAAATGCATCTACACTCTCATGTTTATTATATCATTATTCACAATAGCCAAGATATGAAAACAACCTAAGTGTCTGTCAATGGATGAATGAATAGAAGATGTAGTGTGTGTGTATATATATACATATATGTATATATGATATATGTATATACATACATATATACACATACATACATACATACACACACATGTATATATATACATACATATATACACATACATATATGTGTGTATGTGTGTGTATATATATATACATGTACAAATGTATATATATACATACATATATGTATGTGTATATATATTCATACAATGGAATATTACTCAGCCATGAGAAAGAGGGAAACCTTGCTACTTGTGACAACATTGATGGACTGGAGAGACATTATGCTTAGTGAGATGACCCAGACAAAGACAAACAATATATGGTATCTTTTCTATGTGGTATCCAAAAAACCCAAACCCATAGAAAAAGAGTAGAAAATGGAGGTTTCTAGTGGCTTCAGGGCTGGAGGAATTGGGGTCATTTTGTTTGAGGGTACAAACTTACAACTAGCAATTGAATAAATTCTGGAGAGCTAATGCACAGCCAAGTGATTATGGTCGACAATACTGTATTATATACTTCAAACTTGCTAAGAGACTAGATCTTAGAAGTTCTTACCACACACGCACACAATGATAATGGTGTGACCTGATAGAGATGATAGCTAAAACTAAAGGGATAGTCACATTGCCATGTACAAATGTATCAGGTCAACAGGTTGTATACCTTACACAATGTTATAAGTAAATACATCTCTAAAGATTTACGTATTTATGAGAGAAAGAGAGAGAGGGGGAGTGAGTGAAAGAGAGGAGGGGCAGAGGAAGAGAATCACCAGGCAGACTGCACTGAGCATGGAGCCCAGGATATTGATCCCACAACCCAAGAGACCAGGACCTTAGCTGAAATCAAGACCCAGATGCTCAACAAACTGAGCTGCTCAGGCACCCCTGTAAATTACATTTTTTATAAAAAATATAAATGTTAAATATATTTAATTCTATATAAAATAATATCAGATAAAATATAACAAGGCAATTATTTGAAACACTAAACACTATATAAAAATTTATTTATGAAAACATTGTATTTAAATATTATTTGATATCTACAAAAAGGGTTGATCACATGTCAATGATCTCATACCAACTACATGCAGTAATTTTCTGTGAAAACATTTCCAAATATTAAGATTCTTTTTGCTTCTGAACTACTTGGGAGGAAGGATGAAGTAATATTTATAAGCTAGCCCTAAATATTTTTCTCTGGCTCATTCACCTTTAAATAATTCTACCTCTTGCTTGCAAACTTGAGACTTTTTTGAAAGCTTTAATCTTTTTTTTTTTTTTTCCAGGATGGCATTAAGAACAAGTTACAGTGTTTGTTGTTGTTTTGAAAGAAAGTGTATTCAGGTTTTTTCTTCTTCAGTATCTGTATCAATTTCAATTTTGTCATGTTTATATTCCACTTGTTTGGAAAATCTGTGAACTAGAATAAGAATTGTGTGGGCAATGAAGTTTGTGTTGTCAATTGACTTTTGTTGCTTTTGTTTATGAGGATTTTTGGAAGTATAGAAGAATGCTTTTTAATCAATGAAATACATCTGCTTAAGCACTTCAAGTGTAGTATATAAGTATATAAAGGTGTTGATGGTTTATTTTTTTTTAAAGATTTTATTCATTTATTTGACAGAGAGAGAGAGAGAGAGAGAGAGATCACAAGTAGGCAGAGAGGCAGGCAGAGGGGGAGGGGAAAGCAGGCTTCCCGCTGAGCAGAGAGCCCATTGCCTATGCCAGCCTTGATCACAGGACTCTGAGATCATGACCTGAGCCGAATGCAGAGAGTTAACCCACTGAGCCACCCAAGCGCCCCTGGTTTATGTTTTTTTTTTAATCTCAGTATTACACCAAAAGAATATCAGTGTCTTGGCACCGAAATTTAACACAGTCCACTAGAATTTTGAAAACCAATATTGTGATCTCAATTTCTTCTCTAGAATTCTTCAATTAGATAAGCCTCAGTCAGAGAAACTGGAATTGTTATTCCAATCCTCTTTCCTCTGGGGGAATAAATTTCCTTCTTCTGTGGGAAAAAAAAAAAAAAAAGTGAGGAGAGTAGTGTTCCACTCAAATGCTTTCTTGTTGCCTTTATAATAAAATATAAACTTCTGACTGTCACCTGCAAGAATCTATATGAACAGGCCCCTAGTTACCTTTTTGACATCAGCTAGTACCACTCATCTCCTTGTCACACTGGTCTCTCTGGATCCAGAACTGCTAGGCTCTTTTCCACCCTTGGGCCTTTGCACAGCTAATCCCTTTGTTAGAAATGCTCTTCCTCTCCAGCTCTGAAGAGAGTTTCATTCAGATGACAGTTAGAATTCCTATCCCTCCAGAAAGCTTATCCCTGTCCCCTCATCTACAGGAGCTCTCTGGTCACTCTCTGTCCCTTTGCCCGATGTACTGATTCATCTTCTCAGTTTCGCTACTGGTTATATTTCTTCCTTTCATTTATTTATTTATTTTTAATGTATGCCTCTCCTGCCACCTCCTTACCTGGCCCCATAAATGAGCCATGAAGGAGGATCTCTGTCTTTTTCAGTGCTATATCCTCAGTGCCTAGAACAATGCCTGGAACATAGTTTTCACTCAGCATTTGTTATGTGAGAGAATGAATAAAAGAATGAGTAATTCTCTCTCCCATCATTTGTGACATGCAGAATCACCTTCATCCTTCCTGGAAGTGTATTTCCAGGAAGTGTACACTTCCCTGGAAGTGTACTTAGAGCTACCATCCCATGAACGTAATTTCCTACCTAACATTAAGGCATAGCAAACAAGACTGAGAAAATGGAGTGAGTGTCTGATGACACAGCTGGGCAGGGAAACAACTTGCAGATTCACAATGCTAAGCAGGACAGAAAACCCTTTTTTATACTGACATACTATAGTTTCAAAAATTTGTATCTTGGTGGTAAGTTAATGCCTCTGAAATATCTTTGCATTAAGCAGGTGTCTCAAACCATGATACCCTTCCCATCTTTTGACATCACTGATAGATTCATGTAGTATTCATGTACTACAGTACTGTTATTTTCCAAACATTACAGACTAAGGGAATTTTAATTATAATTTCTGTATCAAGATGGAAGACTTACCATGCAGGCTTATCTCTCCTGCCTTCTGGAAGTCCCACTGAAATGATAATAAAGTGGCTTGAAACATTATAAATATGCAATAAAAAAGGAGAAAAGGTGAGCATATGTTAAAAACCATGGAGTTCTAACAAAATAATGAAAGATGAAAAATAAAGATAAGAGTGCATGTTGAAGCAGTAGGGAGAAAGGGTGGCATAGAGCAGAGAAGGATCTAGAAGAGAGGAAAGTAGCATGAAACCTGAGGCAGAACTTTGGAGAGGCTCACAATTCAGACCCAGAATTGTCTGTCTAAAACTCTAAATCCAGGCCAGTTGAGTTCATTCCACATTCTCTAATTTCCCCAATCACATGCAGTCTCCTGGTAAGCCAGTTATTTGCACCCCACCTCATTAAAAACAAAAACAAACAAACAAAAAACAAAGGACACTTCCATAAGGAAATTAAATACATTTTCTGAGATTACCTAACATAGAGTATTTGGATATCAGTATGTGGATATCTCCAGAGCAAAGATCTCTACATGTGGGCATTGGGGGGTCCTGAAACATAACTGGCCTGCTATCTTGTTTTCACAGTATGAAAACTACAGTTAATAAGCTCCACCTACATTCTAGAAGCAACCAAGAGCCATAAATCACCTCCAGCTCTTTGAGGAAGTTTGGATCATGAAAAAATAGATCAACTTAAAAACAAAACTAAAACCCTAATTATTTAAGTTAGAACAAAGAGAAGTGACTTATAAAACAAAAGAAAACAAAAAGAAACTTAAAAACAGCTAACATTCGAGTTAGTATCTAGGGATGTTTGAGAGGTTATTTATATAAAACAAGCATAGGAGCCTGCAAAAACAGAAAACCAGTTATCTTGAAAGACCTCTTGGAAATCACAGCTATGACTGACCAACAAAACAATCTAAATAATCAGTGAAAAGGTTGAAAGATAAAACCATAAAACCTAGGAAATCTTTGGAAGGAAGAAGTAAAAAAAAAAAAAAAAGACAAAGTCTGAGGGAAAGATGAAAGAATAGAGAATTAATTCTGGATGTCCAACAAGAGATTAAAAGGAACATTTTAAATGATAAATTGACAGAAATTATTATAGGAGGAAATAATAAAAAATAGAGAGAGAACATAACTCCCACAGGTGAATGATAACACTGAAAAGTACCACTGAATGCCAACGTCAATAAATGAAATGAAAATCTACATTATCTCTGGAGGTTCAGAACACCAGAGAGAGGGGCAAAAATAAAACCAAATTTCCTAACAATGAACAAAAATCAGAGTTCTCATAGATCTCCAGGATTCCTTAAGCACTTCAAAGTCAAGACAATTGTAGAGTTCAGAACATAAGCAGTTGCAGCTGAAGGAAATGAGAAAAAAAGAAAATTAAATACAGAAATAAGCCATACAAAATTTCCATAGAGTTGATAACAGTAATTCCTAATTTTTAAAAATATTAGTCTAAAATATAAATAACACACTTATTTTAAATTACCCCCCTTTTAAAGAAAATATTTGCAGATGTTCCTAAGTTGGTCTCTTCTGTTCCCTGACAAACCTTCCAATAAATGAAAACCAGTTAAGGTTACCTTTTTCACTAAACCCTCATAATTTTAAGTGTCTAAAAATAAAGACAAGAGATAAGCTAAGAAGAACTACTACATAATTTTTGTCTTTTTAAATGTTCATTAATTTGAAACAGAGGAGGTTCATTTTCCTGCTCTCAGTTTTTCATCCTTCTCTTCCTCTATATTTTCCTTTTTCCATTTCTCTTGATACTTTGCAAAAGTCATTCAGAGTCTCTTTGTGACTCTTAGTCATATTGATGAATTGTCTGCTGGGGAAAAAAAAAAGGTAGCATGGAAATGATACAGAAGTACATGTTTCTGTGGTCACTGTGTCTCTTAACCGGCTGGTCTCCACTCTCATGTCTGCAGCATGAGAAGGGTTGACTAGATAAGTCCACTTGGTCTTCCTGCTTTAACACCTCTTCTCTGAATACAATCCCTAAAAGGTCAAGGGCCAGGGTTTCTGCCATAGCAGTTTGCTCCTGTAGAATGGTAGGTATGCCTGTTCTCCATGCTTGCCATGTAGAAACACAGTAAGGGAACATTTGTAACAAGCTTCATCCTCGAAAATCACTTCTTCTATGGCTGTGAACTGTTTTTGATGTTTTGCAATGCAATCAATCTCAATATGGTTGCAAAACTCCCCCCACATATTTATATCATAAATGCATTATTTTTATCTCAAAGTCTACTTTCTTGCCGGGATGTTCATCTACTGATCTGGTCGAATTGCAGAAAAGGGTCACATATTCTTCCAACACGTATGGAAAACCTAAAAATAAAACCCCTAATTAACAGGGAGCTACATATTTCTATCACCCTCTGGATTTAGCCATGTTCTAGCACATACTCTTGTGTATCACGATTATCTTTTTCCAGATCTCTTTTCTAGGGTTGTCAGATAAAAATAGAACTGTTGGGTAAACCTGAATTTCCAATCAACAGCAGAAAAGATTTTCGTATGTTCCGAATACTACACATTCATACGAAGTGTTTAGTTACTTCCTTGAAATTCCAGTTTAACTGGGTGTCCTGCATTTTTATTTACTAAATCTGGCATTCCTACTCTCTTCCCATGTAACCAACAAAACCGTTAAAAAAAGGGCCTCTATTTTGTTCACGTCTGTGTCCTTAGTTCAAGCACTGTCTCCTCACATAGTAAATATTCAATTTTTGCTGAATTAACTGATGAGCATGCAAAGAAAACAACTAGAGGATAGAGAGTGTTAGCAAATATTATTTGTAACCTAGTAGTTCATAAGGTGAAAATTAGTCATTCAACCAAGCTAAACTCCGTGTATGGTTACAGTAGACTAGGTCATGAAATGACTGCATACAAATTTTGAGTATTTAAACATATGTGAGAGAAGTTATTCTGATATCTAGTTCAAACTCCTTATGAACCCCTTGACTTCTGATACAGTGTTAAGACTAGAAGTGGCTCCAACATATTCAGTACACCATTTCTAAAAGAGGGAAAACACTACATTGCATGGTCATGGAAACTCAACCAAACTGAGAAGAACTTTTGCTCCCTTTAGTGATATTTTCCCTCAACACCTGGGGCTGGTAATCAAGGACATAATTAAGTTATTATAGTAACAATAAAACCATTTTCCACAGGAAATTTTAAATAAAAAAAAAATTTCTAGTCAGGAACAAAGGAACATTTTGGAGTGATTTTACCATGAAATACATGTAATCAGATTTATACATAAAACCAGAAGAAAATAAGGATGCCAGGGTGGCTCCGTCTGTTAAGTATCTGATTCTTGGTTTTGGCTCAGGTCATTAGCTCGTGGGTCGTGGGACTGAGGTCAAGGTCAGACTCTGTGTTTAGCAGGGGGTCTGCTTGAGGATTCTCTCCCTCTGCCCTTCCCCCCACTCTCTTTCTTCCTTTCTCTAAGAGAAATAAATCTTAAAAAAAATAAGTCAAGCAGAGAAAGACAATTATCATATGGGTTCACTTATATGTGGAACATAAGGAATAGCATGGAGGATATTATGAAAAGGAAAAAAAAAAATGAAGGGGGGGAAATCAGAGGGAGAGATGAACCATGAGAGACTATGGACTATGAGAAGCAAGCTGAGGCTTTCAGAGAGGAAGAGGGCGGGGGATGGATTAGCCCAGTCATGGATATTAGGGAGGGCACGTATTGCAGTGAGCACAGGTGTTACATGCAAACAATCAATCATGGAACACCGCATCAAAAACTAAATGAAGCACTGTATGGTGACTAACAAAACATAATATAAATAAATAAATAAATAAAAATTTTAAAAAACAAAATAAATCTAAATTTGTCTCTATATATCATACTTGATTTTGTTCATTTTTGTTTTCTTATTTCTCCCCTTTTCTCTGACTCTCATTCTAAAATTAAGAATATTTGGCTTTTAATTTTTAACAAATCACTGCTGACTGTCTGCTATAGACTGGAGTTTTAAGAACTAGCTTCTTATAAAAGGTGTGGCACTCACCTTATCCCTAAAGACTATGTCCATTGGCTGCTTACTAGAATATGCTCTCTTACCAGTTTCCTCTGAGCTTTTGTTTACTCAACTACAAGAAGGAGACCAGGATTCCTGTTTCACATGGTGATTGTAATAATCCAATGAGACTATATGCATAAAAACACAACTGCCAGACACTACAGATATATTGGTTTCCATGCATTATGAGTGTGGTCCAGCTGTGGGGAAGACAAAAGATAGACACAATTGGATTCAACTTGAAAGCTGTCACAAGAAAATCTCTCTTGTAAGCAGCCCAATGTCCCATGATAAAGAATAACTGACCTACTCAATTACATTTAATCCATATCTATGACCACCTTTTGAGAATATACTGTGGTAGAAACTAGAAATACTGAGATAAAACAGATGCAATTCCTGGCTCAAAGGGCCCCATGTGAATCTTCTTGGAGCTTTGTTCATTCACTTGATTTTTCCCTCCAGCAAATGTTCATTGACTTTGTTGTGTTAACAGAGCCTGTGCTAAGTACTATCACTAAAACAAAGAACAGGGCGCTCTTTATCTTTGACAGTTTTATGGTGTATAGCAAAGCAAAATAAAACCCTCTCTTACCCTCTTTCTCTATTATGAAAAATAAATACTGATGGCCTAAACTTCACCAGCCACTTTTTCCTCAATTGCTTTCAGTTGGGATTATAGATCAACTATGAATCTTAAAGACCATTAAATTCATAAACACACACACACACACACACACACAGAGGCACATCTTGAGATATATTATGTGTCCAGTTCCAGATCACCACAATAAAGCAAATACTGTAGTAAAGTGAGTCATATAAACATGCAGAGAAAATTTCTGTTTACATGATACTATAGTCTACCAAGTATGAAATAGCATTATATCTAAAAACAATGTACATCTCTTGATTAAAAAAGACTTCATTGCTGGGGTGCATGGGTGGTGCAGTTGGTTAAATATCTGTCTCTTGGTTTCAGCTCAGGTTGTGAACTCAGAATCACGAGATCTAGTCCCCAGTTGAGCCCCCCATTGAGCCCCATGTCAGGCTCCAAGCTCAGGGCAGAGTTTGTTTAAGATTCTCTCTCCCTCTCTCCCCTAAATAAATCTTAAAAAAAATATTTTATTGCTTAAAAATGCTAACCATAATCCTTTTGCTAGTGGAGGATCTTGCGTTGATGTTGATGGCAGCTGACTGATCAGGGTGGTGACTGCTGAAGGTTGGGGTAGCTGTAGCAACTTCTTAAAACAGGATGACATTGAAGTTTGCCATATCAACTGACTCTTTTTCTCATGAATGATTTCTCTGTAGCATGTGATGCTATTTGATAGCCTTTACCCACCTTAGAGCTTCCTCTCAGACCTGCCACTACTTTGGCAAATAGTTTATGCGATATTTTAAGTCCTTTGTTGGCATTTCAACAATCATCACAGCATCTTCACTAGGAGTAGATACTATCTAAAGAAACCACTTTCTTTGCTCATTTATAAGAAGCAAATCCTCTTTCATCAAAGCTGTATCAGGAGTTTAAAGCAATTCAACTGCACCTTCAGTCTCCACTCCTAATTCTACTTCTCTTATTTCCCCCACATCTACAGTTTCTTTCTCCACTGGAGTCTTGAATCCCTCAACGTCATTTATGGGGTTTAGAATGAACTACTTTCAAACTCCTGTTAATGTTGATATTTTGTCCTTTTCTCATTAATAACAAATGTTCTTAATGGCATCTAGAATGGTGAATCATTCCCAGAAGGTTTACTGTGCCCAGTTCCATAAGAGGAATCACTATCTATGGCAGCTACAGCCTTATGAAATGTATTTATTAAGTAATGAGAGTAGAAAGTCAAAATGACTCCTTGATCCATGGGCTACAGAATGGGTGTTTTGCTAGCAGGCATGAAAATAATATTAATCTCAATGTATTCTCCATTAGAGCTCTTGTGTGATCAGGTGCATTGTCAATGAGTACTAATATTTTGAAAGGAATCTTTTTCTGTGAGCAGTAAGTCTCAACAGTGAGCTTAAAATGTTCATCAAATTCATGTTTATAATATTCATAATGTTCATAATTCACAATATTCATAATTTATAAGTTTCAGGTTAAAAATAAATGTGTTGTCATTGAGGCTTTGTTGTTCTACTTCTTTGTTGTTCACAGGCAGAATAGATCTAGCATTAATTCTTAAGGGCCTTCTTGTTTTCAGAATGGGGATACCTGGGTGGCTCAGTCAGTTAAGCATCTGCCTGTGGCTCAGGTCATGGTTCTGGGATTCTGGGATTGAGCCCTGAACTGGAATCTTTCCTCAGTGGGGAGTCTGTTACTCCCTCTGCCCCTCCCATAGTTCATGATCTCTCTCTTTCTCAAATAAATAAAATTAAAAAAATAATAATAAAAGAATTTTCAGAATGGTAAATGAGCACTGGTTTCAAACTCAAGTCACCAGATACATTAACCCCTAACAAGACAGTCAGCTTGTCCTTTGAAATTTTGAAGCTGGGTATTGACTTCTCTCTAGATATGAAAATCCCAGATGACATCTTCTCATAGAAGGCTGGTTCAGCCACACTGAAAAACTATTGTAATATAGCCATATTTATTAATGATCTGAGCTAGATTTTCTGCATAACTTGCTGCAGCTTTCTCATCACCATCTGCTTCTTCCCCCTGCCCTTTTATGTCATGGCAATACCTTCTTACCTTAAACCTCATGAACGGGCTCTGGATTAGTTGCTCTGGATTGGTTTGTGACTTAAGGGAATGTTATGGCTGGTTTGATCTTCTATCCATATCAACAACAAGACAGTTCACTTTCTTAACATTTGCGCTTTTATAGTAGTAGCACTTTAGTCCCCTTCGAGAAGACATCTCCTGTATTCACAAGTGGCTGTTGGTACTAAAAGCTTAGCTGTTAGCCCATCATGACTTTCATTATGCCTTCCTCATGAAGCTTAATCATTTCTAGCTTTTGACTTAAACAGAGACATGCGACTCCTTTACTTGAACACTTAGAGGCCATTGTTAATAGGCCTAATTTCAACATGGTGTGTCTCAGAGAATAGGGAGGCCCAAGGGGAGGGAGACTTATAAAAAATGCAGTATCTATGAGGCCCAGTAAAGCAAAGGGCAATAGAACAAACTTCCATTTTATACTCTCACAGTTCTGGTTAGCCCTGCCCTGCTGGCTGGTCACACAATGGGAGGGATTGTTTACAACGGGAAGGAGTGAGAGAGATTAGGTTAGAGAGAATGGACAAAGGACAATGGACAATGTGCCTGTGACTGCAGTGCCTAGGAAGAGTGGCGAGCATCCACACTCAAAGATTTGGCACTGAGGTGCCATCCTGTCAGCATGCTGGTCTTTCCCCACACTTCCAGTGTGACAGTGTTCCGGCAGGAGGCACAAACACTTGTAAGCAGATAATCAAAAATTAAATCTCCACTACAAAGAAGAGTCCATAATCCAGAATAATGAGATATTTGAGGAAGCCAACACAAAAGAGAGAGAGCAAGCTCAATGAATGGAAGAAGCTCCAATGGAGAAATAGTTAATAGAGCAAGCTAAATAAAACTTTGAAAAAGATAATAAAACTCAAGAGAGTTGAAAACAGCTATTACAGTAAAAAAAATAGCAAATTACAGGTCTTGAAAATTAAAAATGTGGTTGTTGAAATGAAAGCTTCAAGAGGTTGTCTGAAGAGTAGAGCACACACAGCTAAAGAATAGATCCAGAATTTTTTTTAAAGATCTTATTTATTTATTTGACAGACAGAGATCACAAGTAGGCAGAGAGAGAGAGAGAGAGGAGGAAGCAGGCTCCCCGCTGAGCAGAGAGCCCGATGCAGGACCCGATCCCAGGACCCTGGGATCATGACCTGAGCCGAAGGCAGAGGCTTTAACCCACTGAGCCACCCAGGCGCCCTTAGATCCAGAATTTAAATAACCATTTCATAGTAGTTCCCAAGAGTAAGGATAGAACAAATGGAAGAGAAACGATATTTAAACAAATGATAAAAGATTATTAATCTAAACTGAGAAACACATGAGTTCTAAGATCAAAAGTCCTACCAAAGGCCTCTCAAGAAAGAGAAAAGACTACATCACTTATTGTGCAATTCCAGAACACTAAAAATTAGGTAGAAAACCCTAAAAGCTTCCACAAGAAAAAAACAAAAAATTATTTATAAGTAGGCAAAAATTAATTGATATCAGTCTTCTAATAAATAACACTGGGGGCAATATGATCATGAAAAAAATCTTCAAAGTTTCAAGAAGGTAAATTTGAGCCTAGAATTCCAATTTTAGCCAAGATTGAAATTAAATATTAATTGAAGATGAAATTAAAATATTTTATACATGGAAGAAATCACAATATTTATGACCAAAACTTTTATTATAAGAACTTCTTAAGTATATCATTGAGGAAAAGATCATTCCTAGGAGAAAGTGTGGAATTCAAGAAGCAATGGTAACCAAAGAAATTACTAAAATTTATTGTAAACATAAATTGATTTGCTAAACAGAAACTTCCATGTGATAATAATAAAGTACATAGAGAGATGTAGGAAGAGAGCAGCGAGATTTTTAAATGCACCCATTTTCTTATCCAGTTGAACCATAGAGTTACTAATTAAGCTTAGACACTTAGAAAAATATACACTAATTACAAGGAACAAAAAAATTAAACTTTACAGAATATAACGAGAATATCAAACATTGAAACAAGTTGAGAAGAAAGGGGGAGGACACGGGGAGGGGGAAAGGGGAAGGGAGCAACCTAAGGTAAACTAAGTAAAAAATATGAAGTATTTTCTACCCATTTCTTGATTGGAGTAAGTTTTTTATAGATTTTGGATACTAACCCTTTATCTGATATGTCATTTGAAAATATCTTCTCCCATTCTGTCAATTGTCTTGGTTTTGTCCACTGTTTCCTCTGCTGTGCAGCTTTTTATCTTGATGAAGACTCAATAGTTCATTTTTGCCTTTGTTTCCCTTGTCTTTGGAGACGTGTCTACCAAGAAGTTACTGAAGCTGAGGTCAAAGAGGTTGCTGGCTGTGTTGTCCTGAGGATTTTGATGGATTCCTATCTCACATTTAGTTCTTTCGACCATTTTGAGTTTATCTTTTTTTTGGTATAAGAAAATGGTACAGTTTCATTCTTCTACATGTGGCTGTCCAATATTCCCAGCACCATTTTTTGAAGAGACGGTCCTTTTTCCATTAGATATTCTTTCCTGCCTTGTTGAAGATTAGATGACCATAGAGTTGAGGGTCCATACCTGGGTTCTCTATTCTGTTCCACTGATCTATGTGTCTGATTTATGTCAGTACCATACTGCCTTGATGATTACAACTTTGTAATGTAACTTGAAGTCTAGCATTGTGATGTCACCAGTTTTGATTTTCTTTTCCAACATTCCTCTGGTTACTAAGGGTCCTTTCTGGTTCCATACAAATTTTAGGATTATTTTTTCCAGCTCTGTGAAAAATGTCAATGGTATTTTGATAGTGATTGCACTGAATATGCAGATTGCTCTAGGCAGCATAGACATTTTGACAATATTTAGTCTTTTAATCCATGACCATGGAACATTTTTCCATTTATTTTTGACTTCCTCAATTTCTTTCATAAGTATTATATAGTTTTTAGAATACAGATATGTTATGACTTTGGTTAGGTTTATTCCTAGGTATCTTATGGGTTTGGGTGCAATTGTAAATAGAATCAATTCCTTAATTTCTTTTTCTTCTGTCTCATTGTTAATGTATAGAAATGCAACTGATTTCTGTGCATTGATTTTATATCCTATCATGTTGCTGGATTCATGTATGAGTTCCAATGATTTGGGGGTAGAGCTGTTTTGGTTTTCCACATAAAGTATCATGGCTTCTGTGAAGAGTGAGAGTTTGACTTCTTTGCCAATTTGAATGACTTTTATTTCTTTGTTGTCTGATTGCTGAGGCTAGGACTTCTAGTACTATGTTGAACAGCAGTGGTAATAGTGGATATCCTGCTATGTTCCTGACTTTAGGGGAAAACTCTTAAGTTTTTCCCCATTGAGAATGATATTCACTGTGGGTTTTTCATAGATGGTTTTTATGATATTGAGGTATGTTTCCTCTATCCCTACACTATGAAGAGTTTTAATCAAAATGATATACTTTGTCAAATGCTTTTTATGCATCTATTGAGAGTATCATATGATTCTTTTATTAATGTAGTGTATCACATTGATTGATTTGTGGATATTGAACCACCCTTATAAATAAATCCCACTTGTAATAAATCCCACTTGGCCCTGGAGAATAATCCTTTTAATGTAGTATTGGGTCCTATGGGCTAGTACGTTGGTGAGAATTTTTGCATCCATGTTCTTCAGGGATACTGTAATAAATAAATTACAGTAATAAATCCCACTTGGCCCTGGTGAATAATCCTTTTAATGTACTATTGGATCCTATGGGCTAGTACGTTGGTGAGAATTTTTGCATCCATGTTCTTCAGGGATATTGGTCTGTAATTCTCCTTTTTGATGGGGTCTTTGTCTGGTTTGGGGATCAAGGTAATGCTAGCCTTATAGAAAGAGTTTGGAAGTTTTCCTCCCATTTCTATTTTTTGAAATGCTCCAGAACCTTAGGTATTAGTTCTTTTTGAAATGTTTAGTAGAATTCCCCTAGGAAGCCATCTAGCCTTGGACTCTTCTCCAAAGAAGACATACATATGGACAACAGACACATGAAAAAATGCTCAACATCACTCAGCATCAGGAAAATACATATCAAAACCACAAAGAGATACCACCGCAGGTCAAAATGTCTTAAATTAACAAGTCAAGGAACTACAAATGTTGGCAAGGATGAGGAGAAAGGGGAACATTCTTACACTGTTGGTGGGAATGCAAGCTGGTGCAGCCACTCTGGAAAACAGTCTGACATGGATGGAACTAGAGAGTATTATGCTAAGCTAAATAAGTCCATCAGAGAAAGACAATTACCATATGATTTCAGTCATATGTGGAATTTAAGAAATAAAACAGAGGATCATATAGGAAGAGAGGGAAAAATAAGACAAAATCAGAGAAGGAAACGAACCATAAGAGCTTCTTTTTTTTTTTAATTTGGAATTTTAATTATGTACATAAATAGCAACATGAGAACAAGTTCTAAGGCTAGACATTCTCTCTAGGTGAAAGGATTTCCGATTAGTCCACTTGTAGTATGGTATCACCCAAGATAACAAAGAAGCCTAGCATAGTTTATACTGAAGAAGAAAGCCAATTTACTACATTCGGTACTGACTTCTCTGCCATTTTTCTGTAGAAATATTGGTTTACTGCATGGAGTTTCCAATGTTTACCTATAACTGATTAAAATGGGCAGAGCATGCAGCATTCTATTTATTTCCAGATGAATTCTTCACATTTCCTGGCTTTTGAAAGTTCTCCTTCCATAAATCTTCTATGACTATGTATCCTCGTAAACCCCAGACATATAATTTCTCCCCACTGACCTGGACAAATACGATGGCTTGTTGTGGGTAATAAACAGAAGCAGCAAGTCCCATGAATCCAGGCGGATATACCAGCTTCTTTATTTTTGAGCCTCTAGCCAAAAGAAGTCCAACAATGCCAGCAAAACCGATAACACCAAGTCTTGGAAAAAATCCAGGAGGTGCATTTTGGAGATAGTCATAGCTGCCTAACCCCCATTGAACCAAGCTCTGCATCTTGGGCTTAGTTTGGGAGTACGTTTCCTGACACCAACTTGTATACAGCTCGCAATAATGTCGGAGATGTGAAATGCTTTCCTCAAGTGGGGTCCTTGGCTCTTCCACATATTTAGACTGACCCTCGGGAACGGAGTAGAGTGAAAGCTCATTAACCTTCACGGAAGCTTTGTGAGGTGAGTCCTTTTTAGGTGATGCATAGACTTTGAAGGTGAGCAGACTCAGGCTGGCCGGCCCCATAGCCCTCTGGATTACCTTGAACATGTTGCTGGCAGAGGTCCCATAAGAGCTTCTTAACTATAGTAAACACACTGAGGGTTGCTGGAGGAGATGGAGTGGGGGGATTGATAGACATTAAGGAGGACATGTGATATAATGAACACTGGGTGTAATATAAAACTGCTGAATCACTGAACTCTACCTCTGAAACTAATAATTCACTACATGTTAATTGAATTTAAACTAAAAAATAAAAATAATAAAATATGAACTATAAGATAAGGACTACCTTAATCAAATCACTAAACCCATCAAAAACAAATGAGTTTTATTACTCTATTTAGACAGAAAGTCCTTTTTTAAACCCAGGTATGTATCATTTAATAATATCTATTGTGGAAAAAATCAAAATAGCAGTTGTCTCTAGGAGTTGGGTATATTGATTGGGACAGGCCACAAGGGAAATTTCTGAGGTAATAGTGGTGCTCATATCTTGATAGCTAGCTGGATGTAGACATTTTTCAAAACTTGGTAAATGATGAGTATACCTTTGAGCTTTGAACACTTAATTGCATACAAATTTTACATAAAAAACTCTAAATAAACATTGGTGTCTAGTTAATGATATGCAAATTAAAGTATTTAGCTGGAACTCACCTTGAAATGTATCAGTAAAATAAATGGATTAGTGGATGGATAAATATGGGGTAATGCAAGTATAGTAAAAGACTGCTGGTAACAAATGTTGATAGCTAGCACTATTCATATGGTGGAAAAGAGGAAACAAACTGTCTGCCATGGACTCAATGTGACCCCCAAATTCAGATGCTGAAATCCTGCCCCTCCACCAATGTGATATTATTGAGCACTAGAGTCTTTGGGAGATGATTAGGCATGAGAGTGAAGCTCCCATAAGCAGAATTATAAAAGAGCCCAGAAGCTCTCTCAGCCCTACTGCCATGTGGGGACCAGAGAGAAGATACCCATCTATGACTAGCACATGCTCATCAGACACCAAATCAGCTGTTCTTCAATCCTGAATTTTCCAGCCTCCAGAACTTTAAGAAATAAGTGTTTGTTAGGTCACCCAGTCTATGGTATTTTTGGTTATAACAGCCTGAATGAATTGAGACATAACTCAAATATTTATCAATTGATGAATGCATGAACAAAATGTGGTATATCCAAATAATGGAAAATTATTCAGTTACGAAAGGAGCACAGTAGTAATACATGCTACAGCATAAATGACCCTTGAAAACAACACTATGCTAAGTGAGGAAGCCAGACAAGCAAAGCCACATATTGTATGGCTTATATGAAATGCCCAGAATAGGCAAATCTATAGAGATGGAAATAGATTCATAGTCGCTAGGAACTGGGGAATGACTGCTAATGCATATGGGGTTTCCTTTATGGGGTGATGGAAATGTTCCTGAATTAGATAATGGAGATGTTGCACAATCTGGGGAACCCATGAAAAGTCACTTATTTGTACACTTTCAAATGGTGAACTTTATGTTATGTGAATTGTATCCCAATAAAATGACCCAAACAAATACAATCTTAAGCTGCTAAGGGTAGAATCTAGAGAATGGGTACATAGCTGCCAACCTTAAAATCTTTTCAGTTTCTCTATCTGAAAATGCAAAAAAAAATGTTGTGAAAAAAAATTAGGGGCCTGACTTTCCTGATGTTAATCTCTATTTCATGGCCTGAATCTTAGTGGTCTTTCTTGCTTAGCAGAACGTTGAATCTGATTGCACCATGACTCACTCAGTTCACTTCATTAAGCCCTAACACTCAGGCAGGCACAAAAGAGACACAAACGTGGCATACCAGCTGATTTTAAGAGACACCCAGAACCAGTAGCCTGGAAGAACAGACGTCTACCTGATCACAAGAACGCACTTTCCACACCTTGGAAGAGGAGACTGCAAGACAGAGGAATCCAGTCAAGGACTCCAAACCAGAAAGAGGCAAAAAACAGTGAAGGAGGAATGAAAGTAGCTCCAAGGGCCACTAGCCAGCCAAGAGACTTTGACACTAAGCCACACTTTTGCCTCAGTCTATGATTTTGAAATTGTTTCCTATGAAAATAGACCCAATTCTCCAAATGTGATGGGCCTAGGATTTGTAGAGAAAATTGAGAGTTTCTAGATGGAAAGTGAGAGTGGAGAGAAAGGAATTCCTATGCCCCTAAATTTTGTTTTCTTACAGGTTAAAAACTTGTGGCAGTAGTATCCCCATGATACATCATTCACCATGATGTAAGCCTCTGAATAGATGCAGACGACTTCACATGGTTAAGATACATTAATGTAAAATTCATGTATTTTGGAGCTCAGATATGATCCATTTATTGAGCTCCTATAAAGACATGTCTAACATCTGGAAACTTACAACACCCAGAAGTGACATTCCTCTTGTGTGCTGAATTGATTAACATTGGAATGCTAATTATTTCCTCTAACATTTTCCCCTTCCAACTGTGACAACAGGTTCTTCTAGATTTCTTATTGAATGGATATTCTTATTAGAAGTTCCTTGTAGGGACACCTGGATGGCTCAGTGGGTCAAGCCTCTGTCTTTGGCTCAGGTCATGGATCTCAGGGTCCTGGGATTGAGTCCCACATAGGGCTCCTTGCTTGGCAGAGAGTCTGCTTCTCTCTGTGCCTCGCCTGCTTGTGCTCTTGCTCTCTCTCCCTCTCTGACAAATAAATAAATAAATAAATAAATAAAATTTAAAAAAAAAAAAAAAAGAAGCAGAAGAAGTTCCTTGTAAAAGGGTGCCTAGGTAGCTCAGTTGGTTAAGTCTCTGCCTTCGTCTCAGGTCATGATCCTGGAGTCCTAAGATCGAGTCCCACATCAGGCTCCCTGCTCCACAGAGAATCTGCTTCTCCCTCTGACCCTCCACCATTTCATGGTCTCTCTCTCCCATTTTGTCTCTCTCTCAAAAAAATAAAAATATTTTTAAAAAGAGGTTCTCAGTAAAGAGAGAAACATTAGAAAGAAGAAAATACTTGTATTTGAAGAAGTGATGGGTAAGGCGTTTAAAATCTCCTCTGGGGAGGAATATCATGGGTAGCATCAGAATCTGGTGCTACCAATAGTTAACCCCCTTCCTTTCCCTGTTGATTTGGACAGTTAGAGAGTTAGACTCACAGCTAGACTGATAAAGATCAAAATATCTCTATACTACAACCAAAAGCAGGACTGAAGTAATAGCTTAAGTACGCAGCCACAATGAGTTTCTTAGTACTTCACTGTAGACTTAAACTGAACCTCTCACATGGTTAGCCTCTCCCCCCAAGGCCCAGCCTGATCCCCAGCACTAGGAATAGAAGAGCAGATTCTGATGAGCTTGTTGGCAGCAGGGCAGAATCAAAGTTCGTTTTCATCTCACATATTCACTAGCTAGATATATCACCCCACCTCTTGTAGGAAGGTGTGAGGAAGGAAGAATTACAAGTGTTTTGTACATGACATTCTCTGCTGAATGGAGTAAAATGAGAGTTCATTTCCATTTTCATAAAAATAAGAATCAGAGATTCTATGTTCTTCCATTAGATATCATTCTATCCTCAATGGATTTTTTTATAATCATCTGCATTCTATGACATTTTACCATTTACAAATATCTTCCTCATAATTACTTCATTTGGCGCTTATAGAGTTCTTCTGGGAGCCTGGGAGCTTGAAACAGGAATTCTCCACATAAGTATGAGCACTGCAATTCTAAGATCTACACATAGATTCCCATGACACTACTGTTCTAAGATTTGGGATTATAATAAACGTTACATTTGTCATAACATTTTAGGCCCATTTAACTTCGGCGTAGGGCCATATGGTCCCAAAACAAAAGAGGCATTAAGAAGCAGAGGATGAAATGTAAGTGGGATTAGAGAGACACAAGTAACCAAATGAATCATCATCCATCTTCTTCTCCATTAGCATTGATAATCACGCTGTCCAGAACCTGGGACTCCTTTCTTCCTAACACTTCTGGTCTGGTGACCGAGTTCTGACACATCTACCTCCATTCCCTCACTTACGACCTCACCCTCTATACCTACCACCATAGGTTTAGTTTCAGCCTCATCATCTGCTCATTGGTCTCCCCAGCTCCAGTACCCTATCTTAACTTGCCCATCTTCTCCTCTACAGAAACAATGACCTTTTACATACATAAATCTGTTTACAACCTTTCCTCATTCCCAGCGGAAGATGCTGTTAATGTGGTAAACCTACAAACAGTTCAATTCACCCTTTCCTTAACACTCCCAGCTTAGGGGCACCTGGACAGTTCAGTCAGTTAAGTGTCTGACTCTCGATTTCAGCTCAGATCATGATCTTGGGGTCCTGGATTTGAGCCCTGTGTCATTCTCCACTCAGCAGAGAATCTGTTTCTTTCTTTCTCTCCCTCTCCGTTTCCCTCTCCCCCTTCTCACCTCCACACTCATGTTCTTTCTCTAAATTAAATAAGTAAGTCTTGAAAAACAAACAAACAATACACTCACAGCTTAAGAGGCAACTGAGTTCCCTTAACTCCCTTGCACCAAACAAGGGCCATGGTGTTTAATCATGCCACTGGCTATGAGGAATTCTATTGAATGGCTTCCAGAAAAGTTTTACTATTTTAGTAAAGAGCATCTATGCAGTAAATCCTCCCAATACCAGCCCGTGTGAGCTCTAAGACAGAGAGAGAGAGAATGCTAAGAATATTATTCCCTTGCTCTGAAATGTTTTCACAGAAATCGTATAATTGCATTCTTCTCTAATATTGTGATCCCTTTGCAAGTGCCCTTTCCTTCCTCTATGATCTTGGACTGATTCCATTTATTGCCTTTCTGACACAAACTGCTCTCCATGGCTGAATTTTTTGATTCAGCAGATGTACTGTTTATCCACATAGCTGTTGAGAACAACAGTTATGCTCATGGATTCTTAATTTGTTTCCCTCAGCTTTATAGAGATATAGTTGACATATAACATTGTGTAAATTAAAGGTATACAATGAAATGATGTGGTACATGTATATACTGCAAAATGACTACCACAATAAGGTGAGTTAATACATTCAATGCCCCCAACATAGTTACAATTTGTGTGTGTGCATGAGAACCTTTAAGATCTATTCTCCTGCAACTTTCAAATATATAGTATTGTAATCTAGAGTCACCATGCTATACATTCTACCTTCAGAACTTACTCATCTTATAACTAGAACTTTGTGCACTTTGACTGCCTTCACCCATTTCCCTATTCTCTTTAACTCCCTGATTTCTGGCAACCACCAAACTGTTCTGTTCTATGAGTTTGATGTTTTTAGATTCCATGAATGTGTGAGATCATCAGTATTTGTCATTCTTTGTCTGACTTATTTCACTTAAAATAATGCCCTCAAGTTTCATCCACAGTCTTGTGAAGGGCAGGAGTTACTTCTTTTTGGCTAAATAATATTCCATTGTGTGTATCTATCATATCTTCTTTATCCATTTATTCGTTAGTGGACACTTAGGTTGTTTCTACGTCTTGGGTATTGCAAATATTGCTACCACAAACATGGGAATGCATATATCTTTTCAAGATAGTGATTTCATTCCCTTTGGCTATATACCCAGAGGTAGAATTGCTGGATCATAGGGTAGTTCTAGTTTTAATTTTTTGAGAAACTTCCATAATTTTTTCCACAGTGGCTGCACCAGTTCACATTTCTACCAATAGTGCATGAGGGCTCCTTTTCTCCACATTCTTGTCAGCACTTGTAATCTCTTGTCTTTTTTATACTAGCCATTCTGACAGGAATGAGGTGGTATTTCATTGTGATTTTGTTTCTCATTTCCCTGATGATTAGTGATGTTGAGCATCTTTTTGTGTACTGTTGGACATTTATATGTCTTCTTTGTAATAATATCTATTCAGGATGTTTGTTGTTTAAAAACATCTGGGTTTTTTGCTATTGAGTTGTATGAGTTTCTTGTATATTTTAGATATTGAGGTCACTGTTTAAGCTCCCTGGTTATGTGAAACCAGAAGTTATACTTAACAGTTAGCCAGTGTTGTTGGCCTGGCTCCCTGCCTAAGAACAGCTGCAGGATGAACTCTAAAGCTGCTTAGATTCCTTGGTCAGGCTTCCAGATCAAGTGGCACTAGAGTTCATACTCAGCAGTTGAGCAGGACTCCCAATCTGCTTTCCTGATAGGTTGGGGTTATAGAATGGGCTCATTGCTTGCATGGCTTGTTGACTAGAGACCTAAATTAGGCAGAACTGCTCACCAAGCTTCCTGGTCAGCTGTGACCACTGCTTGGGCTCTGGACAGAGCTATTTGCTAGGAACTCTGTCCTCTGAGATCTCAGTGCTGTTACTATAAACCTTGTTCCCACTTCTCTCTATTTTATCTTATCTTATTATCTTATCTTATCTCTCTATCTCTATCTTATCACCAGTGATTTCTCCCAATGATCCTCATGGAGGCGAGACCTGAATGGGGCTCCCAGAAAGTGTCCCACAACTTTGGGGGAACTGTATATCCACCTTGGGCTTCCTTTATCCACTAGGAAAAGCGTAGGCTCAAGGGGCCCTCTCAGTATGGCTTAGAGCCATAGAGTCAGTGCATAGCCACTTCTCTTTCTTCTACTACCCATCATTTGCATCTTCAGATCTAGAAATAGATCCAGTAGAGTCCTCATTTAACTTCCTGTCATATTCAATAATTGAATAACAATCCAACCCTTAAAATCTTTTCTTCAACAGCTTTTGAAAAACAAGGTTTTTGAATACCATTACAATTTTTTTAATGGAACCACTGCTCCAAGAGTGAAGAGAAGTGTGGTATAGCAATATCATTCTTTGTTGTTCATTTATATACATTGATAGAAGAAAAACAGGTACTGAAAAAATATATTCAACTGAGCCAAAATGATGGATATTTTGCTCTTCCAGACCCTTAATTGTATTCTCTGAGATTACTTCTAGATTACAGGATAAGCAAACCCATTATAGTACAGTCCCCAGCCCAGTTCAAACCACTTGTAGCCTCACCTAAGACTACCAGTAATGGTAGAATGCAATCTACTAGCCAGGTAACGCACACGCCTTTGCCTTCAAGCAATCTTAGTTAAGCCATTTCAATGGATTTCTTACTTGTAGACAAAGGTGTGGTTTCTCATCACATTAGTCAGCAGTAACTAAGGGGTTGCGTCATCCATAACTCAACAGTGCATGACCTACTTTATGCCCGTTCATTTCACCTGGATAACTTCTACCTAGGGATATGACTAAAACTGGCCAACTCTCCCAATCCCTTTCTGAGCCAGCGACTGCAGTTTTTGATGAGTATCTACATGATTCACTTTAATTTTTCCTCTAAATTTCTACAGGGAATTGTAAATCTGAGTTCCTCATATAGGGATATTCCTTATATTCATGTAGGCCTCATTTGCCTGACCATAGAGCAAGGCCCCTGGTTATAGCTACAGAGTTTCTAAGTATCTAAACCAATACCAGAGGATGGGAGATTTACTCCACTGCCAGTGTTAAATACACAACCCTCAACTCTGCCCTTTGTGCAGATTTGTGGTGCCTTCTTCTCTCTTTAGAGTGCTACTGATTTCCATACAACAATGTGGCCTTTAATCTGAGAACTCAGTCAGAGAACAGTGAGCAAGGCCAGCAAACCTGGTCTTTTCTCAGCTGGGATAAAAATCATGAGGTTCAGACAGCAATGAAGCTAGGGAGGCCTCATAGGCCTTATCACTGTCCTTATAGGCAATAAATCAGCTTGCTCCCATATGTGCTAGACAGGCAATAGATCAGCTTGCTTCCATATGTGCTGGACATCCCTGGACGTCCCCCTTTGGTATGCTCTTGATACACAACTTCCACTTAATGCCAGAGTCTTCTGTGTTTATTCTTCCTTACAAGACATGAATCATATTACTGGCCTCAAATTTCTTGATGCTTTTCTATGGTGAGGTCAGTTTTGACCTCAGCCAAGTAAGAAGATAGCAACTATTTTTCAAATGGGCAGTTTTTAAGCACAAAACTTGAGAGGTGTCCGTTGAGTCAATATATTTTATTTTTGCCAAACTCTCCAATTCTGTGTATATTGTGGTTGCTGTTATTTCTAAATATCATCTGAAGAATAGAATGAGATTTACATGTGCCATTGCTTTCTGTAATTTTTAAAAAAAAATTATTTCTTTATTTATTTGTCAGAGAGAGAGAGAGAGAGAGCACATGTGCACAAACAGGGAGAGGGGCAGAGGCAGAAGGAAAAGCAGGCTCACTGCCAAGCAAGGAGCCCAACGAGGACTCGATCCTAGGATCCTGGGATCATGACCTGAGCCGAAGGCAGATGCTTAGCTGACTGAGCCACCCTGGCATCTCTCTGTAAGTTCTTTTAACATTTATTTCTGCTCAAAACACTCTTTCAAATTCTTTTTTTGTTTGTTTGTTTGTTTTTTGGTGAATTATGTCCAATAAGATTTCGAGGATAGGAATATGACTTTTTCCCAAACCTCAGTAGCCAGTGCTGCTTGCCTGTGATATACTTGTTTATTGGCAGGGTCTCCAAGAGATAACTCACTTCTCACAGTTTAAGGAATGTTGCCATTGCTCTAGTCCATATAATTCCCAGATTGGGCTGGGCCTTCAAACTTCACAGCAGTTATCAGCCACCATTTTCTTGTAAGGGTTCCCATAGCCCTTAGGCCTCCTGAGAATCCTCTAAAGGGGCCTTTCTCATGATGGTCAGGACTGAGGTGTTTTCACTTGCTCTTAATAGTGATCAGGTCTAATCTCATCTCATTAAATTATGACAATATGTCAGCAAATTTAAATATTTCTGTGCCAAAACAGTAAATGCACACCAGTTTCATCCCATGGGAATGCCAATGTGCTCAGCTGGACTTCTAAATGGAGACTGAAAAGAAGTCCTCAAGACCTAAAATGCCATACTAATTCCCTTTAGCCTTTCTAAATTGTCTTTACTACATCTGATATTGCTAAAGCTATGAGTAAAACAAGTTTTATGGAGGGAGTACTCTTCAGAATGAATATATAAGGAAGAGTATGAAGTAAAAGGGAGTAGTAGGAAGAGGTAATCATGTTGTGGCCTCAGGTACAAAATAGCCTGGGCTGGATCCGTAGGGATGAGGGTGCCTGGAACATAAACTGCACCACCAAGTTGTTCCCTTTGAGATCAGGGGTTGGTCTGTCATACCTAGTATCACCTAGTCACTCATTGTCTGTAGACTGGTGAGGAAGTTGGTAGTCTCTCACAATGGTGACTACCATCATCCAAGGGCAATTTTCTAAGGAAGTAGGCAGGTAGGGCACTGTGAATCATTAGGAGTCCACACTTACAACAGCTCAGGAATGTGTGTTATTGCTGGGAAACCCAGTTGGGAGGGGTTGCAATGCCATCCGTATACATGCCCTATTCCGTCTCTTTCTCAAAGCATACTTGATTTGATAACTCTAATAATGTATTAAAGAGGAAATGGAAAATCATTTAGAAACGAGGTTGAGGAACTGACAGGTGCACACATAATATGAAGGAAGTTGATGGTATGTTTTGAGTCACTCAGGGTCTCCCCAGACAGGTGGATGCAGACAGATTCTGTAAGCGTAAGCCTACTGACAAGTATGGGAACTCACCAAATAGAGCAGCTTTTTATCAGGCATTCCTTTTTGAAAAATCATTACCGGTGCCCAATCAGAGGTGATTTTTTTTTTTTTTATAGAAACATCTTTTATTTGGGTAACAAGTCTCAAAACAGGTCAGTTAGTAAAATAGATTCTAGAGGACGTGGCTCTATCCACAGCCCTCCCGCCCCAAAAGTGGTTGGGGGTGAGCCTTCCCCTCGGGCTCCTCTGGTATAAAACAGTTTGGCAGCTCAGTGTTTGTCATCTGGGCCCGCGGCAGCCGTCGGGGTTCGGGATTCCTCGGGCGCCAAGCGGAGGGGGCCGGGCCGCAGCGCCGCCAGCCCTCCCCCAGCTCAGAGGTGATTTTTAAAAAATGTTTTGAATATAGTTGTCACACAATGTTACATTAGTTTCAGGTGTACAACATAGTGCTTCAACTTATTTATTCATTATGCTATGTTCATCACAGGAGGTAATTTTGGCATAAGATCTGGGGCCAGCGTTTCTTTATTTCTATATAAAGATGAGAAAATTGATCTCCAATGTACACATTGTTATTTATTACAAGAACTCCCATCAATACACCCCTAGTGCTCTTGCACTAATTTATCTCCAGATTGCTCCCCTCTTTTGGACTCTAAGCTCCTTAAAGGTCGAGTGTGTGTCTTACCCTCTTACCCACTTTTGTACTTTATTCCCAGTTGAAAATCAGTATACTTGTGCTGCATAAGTGAAGAATTAAATGGAGTACTGAGGAAATGTTCTAAGAGTCCACAGTTCCACTGGCATGAGTCATCATTACTGTGGGAATATGTGTGTAGGATTCTAGGGTACTTTCAGGTTTTCAGGGAATGATTGCTTCTCTTCCAGTAACCATCCATCATAATTTATGGAGGCAGTTTCAGTTTTCAAGTTTCGTTGGCTCACCCCACTTTCACTTCCTTGGCATCAGCAGGCCAAAGCTGAGTTCTCATTATGGCTTGATTCTTAAACACAAAGGGTAAAGGGTACAGACAGGAAATACATAGTCCAGGAGATTTCCCAGCTCAAGCAGAAAGAAATTCTTTTGGGAAAATTAAATGATATCTAATTTTTCTTTGGAAAAATTAAATGATATCTAATTTCCTCTTTGACTGAAAGAATGAGAAGTGAAAGTAAACCTACATATGTGAGTATGACAGAATAGTTTTTAAGGTTATTGATACTGCATTTTAGTTGAACAGAACCTAAAAAAATCAGGAATTTAAGTCCTTTAGCTTCAGAAATTAAGTGGTAATATTGAGTGTTTTCCTTATTAACAATAAACTATGTTTTTCCTTGAGGGGTGCAGCAGAAGCTTTATTAAAAAGCCAAAGTGATTTCTTTTTGGAAATTTGCCTGTATTAGGGCACTTCACAAAAACAGCACCAGTAGGAGATATACATATGCATGCACATATATCTCTTATTGGTTCTGTTCTCTCTCTCTCTCTATATATATATATATTACGCTATGTTCTCTCTCTCTCTCTATATATAATATATTATGCTCTCTCTCTAAATATATATATTTATAATTTATATTTTATGAATTTTATAAAATTTTATAAATATATATACGTATATATATTTAAAGAAAGAGAGAGATTGATTTTAAGAAATGAGCTTACATTTTGTAATGAAAGATTACTTTTACATAAGGCTGTAAGTCCAAAATCTATAGGGTGAGCTGACAGGCTGGGAAGAGTTGATGTTGCAGTTTTTGTCCAAAGGAGATCTGGTAGCGGAATCCTTCTTCTGGGAAGATCAGTCTTTTTCTATCAAGGCCTTCAACTGATTGGATGAGGTCCACCCTCAAATTATGGAGGACAATGTGCTTTCCTCAAAGTCTACTGATTTAAATATGGATCTCATTGGGGCACCTGGGTGGCTCAGCGGGTTAAGCCTCTGTCTTCAGTTCAGGTCATGATCTCAGGGTCCTGGGATTGAGCCCCGCATACGGCTCTCTGCTCAGCAGGGAGCCTGCTTCCTCCTCTATTTCTGCCTGCCACTCTGGCTACTTGTGATCTCTGTCTTTCAAATAAATAAACGAAATCTTTAAAAAAATTAAAAAAAATGGATCTCATCTAGAAAATATCTTCACAGAAAGTTCTAAAACAATATTTGACCCAAAAATCTTCAGACTATGCCCTAGACAAATTGACACATTAATCATCGTATTGTCCCAATCCTTTATAAACCTGCCAAGTATTTTGCTCCTTCCCTCATGTTTCATACTATAATTTCTCCTATTCTGAACCTTATGCATTTATTGCCAGGTCACCATTTAATTCTTATTTTTAAGTTTTCCTGGTTCAGTGTATTTCACACATCAATCACATTCTTCCCTGAATTAGTTGGAAAGTAAAATATTCTGTGCTTTGCCCCCTCTATGATTCAAACATAATTATTTGGGGAGTTATGTTTTAAGAATTCTGAGGTTAAGGTCATAGCAATGAAAAGCAACAATGAGTGAATAACCATAAACTCATCTGACACTGCGAATGTATGATTCATAGGATAAAGCTCACAATGAAGGTTACCACACACACCACTAATCAAGGGAACCAGTCAGAAAAATTTGGGGTATATAATTTCAATGTTTTTCCCATCCCAAAAGTTTATTTTGAGAAGATAGCATTAGTTTAGAGGTTTGGAGGTCTTTTAAAGGAGATTTTATATATATATATATATATATATATATATATATATATATATATATATATCTCAGATAACTTAGGAAATTGAATGTTTCTCTTAGATTAAGCAGGCCACCCAAACCAGATAAATAATGAACTGTGAACATGCTTAGAGCTTTCTTGCTTCACAATTTTGTTAATTTTTCTCCTTAACCTGAACTTTCACCTGCCAAATTCCAACCCCCTCCCCATCAAGGCATTAAAAAAAGAAAAAAGAGAAAGAAAGAAAGAAAGAAAGAAAGAAAGAAAGAAAGAAAGAAAGAAAGAAAGAAAGAAAGAAAGAAAGGTAGGTCACATTTTCTTCAGCCACTCACCTGTTATGGACAAACAGATTGTTTTTATCTCTTGCCTCCATGAATAATACTGTAGGACTGCAGATATCTCTTACCAAGACACTGATTTAGTCAGATGAGATCACCCACCGGCAGGGATGTGGTGATCCACGCACTGATTACTGTAAGCGCCACCCATTCCTTGATTTCTAGCTGACCACAGGATGTCTAACCCTGCCAATTCTTCCAATGTTCCCTATGAGGCAAGACAGAAGTGATGTCCCAGTGAGCATTCCAGAACCCAGGGGAAGCTGGGTACCAGCCAGCTTTCTGCTCCTCACTGAAGAAGAGAGATGCCTTTTACCATGGCACTTGGCCAACCTGGTGAAGGGACAGTGTAGTCAAAAGTGAAACTACTCCATTTAACCCTTCTGATATGGCTTTTCTAGGTTCTTTTTCCTCAATAGACTGCGAATGTATGATTGGTCTTACCAATGACTGCTTGGTCTTACCTCCAGGTTCTGAGCTTTTCACAGAAGCATTCTTGTCTGTGGATAGGTGCTATTTGATTTGTTTGTGAAGGAAAATAGCGCCAAGGACCACCCATTATGCTGTTTTTGTTGATGTCACTCTGAGAAGTCTGTTACTGTTTTTGTTAAAACATTTAGGAAGAATCCTGTAAGATGTATTATATTAAGTCTATCCCTGGAAGAGAATCCATATTTCATCAGGATAAAATTTTACACAGACCATATGAGTCAATTGAGGAGCAGTTAATGATTGAGAATAGTGACAATTTGAGATTTTGGTCACTGTTTCCTCTTAGAATTACTATTTTAGTCACTATTAGCTCTGGAAGAACAAGCATAGTTTTTCATATTATTGGCTATTACTAAAATCCAGGAACTATCTCATATTTTTATTAAATGTTATTCTTGGATTTCGGTTTTTTTTTTTTTTTCTTCAAACCTTTGTTTATGGTATCCTGTGTTAATTAGGAGTAATAATTTGGATGAGATATTGTAATACATTTGGAGGGTTTATTTCATGTTAAGAGCTATAGGGGAAGAAAGGGAAAATTGAAGGGGAAGAAATCAAAGAGACAGCCAAACCATGAGAGGCTATAGACTCTGGGAAACAAACTGAGAATTTTATTTTTTTATTTTATTTTTTAATTTTTTTTAAAGATTTTATTTATTTATTTGACAGAGAGAGATCACAAGTAGGCAGAGAGGCAGGCAGAGAGAGAGAGAGGAGGAAGCAGGCTCCCTGCTGAGCAGAGAGCCCAACGCGGGACTCGATCCCAGGAACCTGAGATCATGACCTGAGCCGAAGGCAGCGGCTTAACCCACTGAGCCACCCAGGCGCCCCTAAACTGAGAATTTTAGAAGGGAGGGTGGTGGGGGATAGGGTAAGTGGGTGATGGGTATTATGGAGGGTGCATGTTGTGATGAGCACTGGGTGTTAAATGCAACTAATGAATCATTGAACAATACATCAAAAACGAATGATGTACTATATGTTGGCTAATTGGAGATAATAAAAAAATTAAAAAATAATGAGTTGATGCAGATATATAAAAATGCTAGATATGAGTGACTAATTCTTATTGTAGTATCACTAGTCCTAAATGTCATGAAGTTGAGAAATTCACAATTTTTATGCCAATCTGTGATAAAGAATAGAGAGCAAGAAAGTGTATTGCCATGGGAGTAGGCATGATGTCATGGTGGACATGGTGGATGGTAGCATTGTATTCTGGTATAGGGTAAAAATCCATTTAGTAGGAAAACTGCTCTTACTATTATACTGTGGAGGGAATAATGTTATAACAGCAATTAGATCCTCTATGAAGAAAGGAAATCATGAATGGAGGCCAACCTCGGCTGGTTTTATGGATGCTTGTAATTAATCCTAATAAAATTAAATTGCTAGAAGAATTTAATATAAAATAAGCTTATGGCTATTTTGGTTATGATTAGAAATATTTGTAATATAAATAGCATAACAGATAAAAGTATTTTATTTTCAAATTTTTGATAGGTTAGACTAATGGGATATAAATATTGACAAGGCAGTTGACGATAAAAACTGTCAAAATCTATGAGAAATGTAGACTTATTTAAAATAATTTTTAAATAATTAAAAGCTATTTAAGCTAATTATGCTGTTATATAAACTATAGTTAATATGAAACTTAAATTCTTTGGCAGATCATTTTATTGTTAGTAATATGAGTATGGATATAAAAATCATTAACACTGAAGTATACTAGTAGATTGGGCATATAAGACTATATATATTTGGGGATTCAGTGGGTTAAGCCTCTGTCTTTGGCTCAGGTTATGATCTAAGGGTCATGGGATCGAGCCTGGCATTGGGCTCTCTGCTCAGCGGGGATCCTGCTTCTCTCTCTCTCTTTCTCTTTCTCTGCCTGCCTCTGCCTACTGGTGATCTCTCTCTCTGTGTGTCAAATAAATAAATAAATCTTAAAAAAAAAAAGGACTGTGTATATTTGACACTATTACTAAGAAGCCAAAACCTATGCTGGAATTCAAGCTACAAAAGCTTATAAAATGAATGACATTAAAGTCAATGATGTTAAATATTTGTTTAGGGTAAGCAAAGCTCTATCAAGAAAATGTTACACACTCTAAGTTGGCACTGGTAGATGAAAAGCCACATTATAGCTTCTATGAAACTAGTGAGAAGTTCATTTGAATGGTGTGGGGGGTGCATTAGATATGATGGCATAAGTGAGTCATAATTTAATGAGTCCGTATTATTTTCTTGTTACACTACTCATTTAAGTCTTTTGAAGAATGAGCTCTTAATATTATAAGAACAAATGACAGGACAAACATAATTTGTATATTATATCTTCAGAGCACTCAAATTAGTAGAAATAAAAAGTGAAAATAAAACAAGTAATAATAACTCAATTCCTGGGTTAAAGGGCAGGAGGGTGATAGCTACTAGGAAAATTTTTGTTGGAAAAAAGTGTGTAGATTCTAATCAAGTCTATGTTCAGACAGTGGTTTTTCTGTATATTCATTTTATTATCATAGTCATAATACAACAATAACTAATACTATAGCTGAAATTTCATGAGTATTAGTGATGCTATTTGTAAGTTTATTCTTCTACATTATCTTGCACATAACTCATTGGAAGTTGGTTGTTGTAATTAGTCAGGGTTCTCTAGAGACCTAGAACAAATAAGATTTTACATATACATACATATATATATATGTCATATAATATATATAATATATACCATAAGATACTGTAAGATATATATCTACATGTATCTATATATATGTATGTAAGATATATATCTAGATATATAGAGATTTATTAAAAGGAATTAACTCATATAATTACTGGTAAGTAATATGAGGCTGGTATGTCCCAGATTTACAAGGCAAGTGAAGAGGCTAGTGATTCAAGAGACCTGATGGGTCAGCTCCAGCCTGAGTCTGAAGACCTAAGAAACAGGAGAGCCAAAGAGGTAGTTGTAGTATGAAGGCTAGCAGGCTTGACCCAAGAAGAGTCAGTATTTCAGTTTGAATCTGAGGGTAGGAGTTAAGCCAGTTCTAGTCAGAACGCCATTAGGAACAATTCCCTCCTACATAAGGGAGGATCGGGACTTCAACTGATTGGATGAGGCCCATGCCTATAAGGAGGGCAACCTGCTTTACTCAGTCTACCAATTTAACTGTTAACCACATCTAAAACCAACCCCCCCAGAAACACCTGGAATGTTTGACTAAATATCTAAGTACCCTGTGGTCCAGTCAAATTGACACGAAATTAATGATGACAGCATCATGACAGCATCATAGCTCTACTAAAGTAGAAGAATACAATCTTAAAAATTAATTGATGTGAATGAAATCTGAAAAATGGCAATATTAAATGGCAGCTTCCTGTCTAAAATGGTATATATATGTACATATTCATATGTACAGATAAATGTTAATTATAGTATATTAATTTAGTTATAATTTAATTTTTCTTAATTCTTTTAGGATATATTAGAAATGTTCTTCCTATTATATATAAAACATAATCCCATCTTTCAAAAAATGTTGAGTCATACCTACCATTGGAAATGAAGGAATGGTATTTTGAATATTCATATATCTGTAGCAACATTAAATAAAACTCTAAGAAAGCAATGGCAAGAATTAATCTTTTCATTATTGATTCATTATTAATTGTCTTTTCATCATATATTATAAATATATTAGTTGATAATCTTAGTATTAATCTGTTAATTAAATTTTAGCATATGATTCTGGTGGCTGGCCCAGAATTTACCACCATATTACCCCATGGGAATGTGGTTGAGCACAGTGTGGTAAACCTCTTCAAAGAGGGCATGAAGCCAGTTCCTTCTGACCTTTTGTAAACTCAAGGGTAATTTTAAAGATGATGGGCATTGAAAAATCTTAAAGTTACTAATGAAAAGGCGATGACCAGCTTTTTATGTTTACAGGTATAAAATAGCATGTTTAGTACTTAGATGCAATGAAACTATATAACTCATTTCTTTAAAATTATATTTTATGTCAGGAGTTTAAGTGCTATGGCAACAGTGACAGAATAAAAAACTTAATCTATATACATTTAAATTGTTTTTGAAAAAAAAAATCCAAACTACTGAAATAGAAGATTTAATGATGAAATTTGAATACTTACCATTGAAAGGAAGTATTGTATTACTTTTTTTTCTCCTTTTCTTCTCCTCCAATATTATATTACTAATATAGCTCTCTAAGATTAGCAAATGCTAGCAAGTAATTGTCATATTTGGGATGAAAATTTTAATACTGAAGTGTCAGGAAAACATGTTTTATTATGCCTTTTATTTTTAATTTATTTTTAATTTGTGAATGCTACCTTAAAGAGTTGACAAGATGAAAAAAAACCTAGTTACAGGTAACTAAATTTATAAGTATAAATTTATATATAAGGATATTAATATTTTGATTTGTAATTATCTACATGCTTATTATATGAGCATGTATATATTTATGAGGGTGTATGTGTATTATATGTTTGAGTATATACGTATATTCTGTATGAACATGAATAATGGTATGTGTGATGTGTATTATTAAATAAAATCTATATATAAAATTCTTGTGTCCATCAGGTATTAGTTAAATAACATCCTACAGCAAATACTGCTGCTAACAAATACTTAAAGCCTGTTTTAAGGTCTTTGGCAACACTTGCCCACCCTAATTTTAAAGGTATCAAATGAAAGCCACTATAGTTAAGTGTGCTCCTGAGTTGATTGTCATTAGCCCATGATTACATCATAGTTAATAAAAAATGGGAAATTTTAAATGAGAAGTTTCTGAAGAAATGCCACTTTTCCATATAGGATTGTGGAGAAGGGTCTTGTGTGAATGAGTTACTGGTTTCTTGATGCTTGGTTAGTAAAGAATTACATTGGAGATAATATGATAATGTTAAGTACTTTATAATGGTATAGAATATGTACAACTAAAGATTTAGTACTATGTTACTAAAAAAATCAACTACTAGAATTTAGAAACCATTTTATTTTATTCTATTTTAAAATATTTAATTAATTTGTTTATTTATGAAAGAGAGAGAGAGGGAGGGAGAGCATGTGTGTGCTAACGGGGGTGGGGGCAGAGGGACAGGTAGAGGGAAAAAAATCCCAAGCACACTCCCTACCCAGCCAGTGGGGCTTGATCTCACAACCCTGAGATTATGATCTGAGCCAAAACCAAAGTTCTGACTTTTAACAGACTGAGCCACTCAAGCGCTCCTAGAAACCATTTTAAACAACGAAGTTATTTAAAAAACAGAATTGTAAGTAACAGTGGACTCATTAATTCAATCAAAATATAATACATATTTTATTTAATATTAGCAGAGCCAATGAAAATGAAACATTCACAAGAATTATATTTAAATTATCTACATTCAAAAACACTATTTTAAGAAATATAATTCTATCAGAATTCAGTAAGAGCAGCTGTAAACGCAATTAAATAATTGCAGTTAAGTTTTTCTTTTTTTTTTAATCAGACTTTTAAAGAGAGACAACTTGCAAATGTCCTGCTGTGATGTGGGGTGTTGGGGTTCAGCTGCTTTGAAAGCTGAATCAGACCCACATTGACTCTGGATCCCTGAAATCTCACAGCCTAATAATCCTCCTATTCCTCTGGGACCCTAAAACCTAGGGCACCTTCTGATGCTCTAGGGCCTGTGGCTATAGAACAGCAGAGCCAAAAATGTCACTTGGGAAAAGGTAAACTTTAACCTCACTTCAGTCATTTTTGTTTGTTAGGACGTTTTTCTTTTCTCAGTACATCCAGTTTTTTCTCTGTCAACAGAGCCATCAAAGAGAAATGTTCTAGAGTTTTTTGTCTCATGGGAGATAATCTAGTTTTGATTAAAAAAAAAAAAAGAAGAAGTGGATTTTTCTAATTCTTTCTGCAGATCCTTTATTCCAGGATATTTGTACAGCGAACAGCTTTGGAAAAGAGATAATGTCCGCCTCCGGAGCAAAGCGCAAGCACGCTTACTACCCAGGAAGAAGATCCGCTTCAAGTTTTGAGTTCCGGTCCTGCAAACCCCTGTTTGTGCAGGCACCCCCTGGGCACAGCTGCAGCATCCTTGTGGGACTTGAGGGCAAGAGGAACTGACACAAATATGCTGATGTTCGTGTTGTTTGCTGTGCCGTGAATGAGAACATCCTTTTCTCTGGCCCAGGAGTCTCTTGTTTTCCTACAGCACCCGTGACACGAGAGCAGATTAATTTGTCACCTTGCAAGTAAGGAAAAAATCTCAGACTTTTTATAGTTCTTGACATTAAACTGAAATTTATATATCGTATGATTCTATTTATATCAAGTTCAAAACCATTAAAGGTAATACATGGTGTTAGAAGTCAAGATAGTTTCCTTGGGGAGCAGAGGCATTACTTGGAGGAAGCATTAGGGGAACTTTTGGTGTGTGGGCCATGTTCTGTCTCTTGGTCTAAAGGGTGTTGATTACATAAACTCATTCAATTCAAATTCAACAATCTTTGCACTTACTTCCCCTTTCCCGCTTCCCCCTTCTATGAATGTTTTACTTCTATAAAAGTTCAACTTAAAATTTAAAAAAAAAAAAAGCAGAGGTACTAACCAGGATTGCCACATCAATTGCCATCTTCTGATATAATCCCCAGCTGAACATTCAGATAGATACTAATGTGAAGAGGCCCAGGAGAAGGCGGCTCTGGCTAGGCTCCTAGAGCAGCCTACATCAAATACGTCAATCAGAATGATTTTATTTCCTATTCAGGCTTACAAAACACAACTCTTTGAACTGATCATTTTCACTTCTCTGTTTAAATGGTTTACCAAGACAGAGAGGCGTCTGACACTTCCTGTTGTTGAATATGTACATTTAAATGGGGATAAGAATTTTATCTTGCATGAAATGTACTTGTTTTAGTGTAGTCAAGCTGTATAACAAAATGCCATAAACTGGGTGGCTTATAAAAACAACGATTTCTCGTAGTTCTGGAAGCTGGCAGCCCAAGATCGGGGCGCTAGCATGGTTGGGTGAGGGCTGTCTTCGGGGTGCAGACTACCCATTGTATCCTCAAATGGTGGAAAGGCTGTAGATCTCTCGGCAGTCTCTCTTATAAAGCCTTGCTCTCATTCAGGAGGGCTCCACACCTGTGACCTAATCACCTTCCAAAAGCCCCACCTTATTAATATCATTACTTTATGGTTAAAGGTTTTCAAATATGAATTTGAAGGACACAAATATTCAGACCATAGCAGTTCTCAAAGGGGTTGACGTAAATGCCTTGTTCACAAACCATTCAATTGTTTCCCCAATGTCTATTAAATACATTCCAATTCTGACAAACTAGCAGACTCACCATATCCTTCCTAGTGCTAGGGATATAGGAGGTCTAATGATACCTTAGTCTTTATTTTCATATACAAGGACTTCATTTGTTCTCTACCTATGAACTCTCTCTTCCATTTCATTGATCTGTTGTTGATTCCAGGGGTTCTCAACTGAGGATTTGTTTTCAAATTGTAGATTTGTCTCCTGCTGCCCTAATTCTCTGTTTTTGTTTTGTGTATTTTGAAGCTCAGCTCTTAAATTCATGCATTAAATACCGGACTTCTATTGAGGATTCAATGTTCTATTTTTATATTGGATATTTGCCTATAATATTTATTAAATAATAATATTTAGTGATTATAATATTTAATGACTGCTTTAAAGATTTTAATTTGCATCCTTATCATACTGTATTTTTTTTAAAGATTTTATTCATTTACTTGAGAGAGAGAAAGCACGAGACGGGGAGGGTCAGAGGGAGAAGCAGACTCCCAGAGGAGCAGAGAGCCCTCTGTGGGACTCAATCCCGGGGCTCTGGTCACACATGACCTGAGCCAAAGGCAGAAACTTAATGGACTGAGCCACCCAGGTGCCCCTATAAAACTGTATTTTTATACTTCCATTTACCACTTGCCTGTTCTTTGGGCTATTTTACTATCCTATATTTTACTTCTACATGTTCTATAAAATTCACATAGTTTTTCTTTAAATAGTCAATTATCTTTCAAAGCAATTAAAAATAGGATTTCAAATGTGTTTTATATTTATCCACATATTTCTCATGTTTTGCGTCAGTAAATAGTTTTTAATAGAAAAAAATCATGAACATATGCTTAGACTTCCAACTCAAAACTTAGATTTCAGGATTTTGAACATCCTTAATTTTATTATTGTGTTAAGTGTTAAATTTTGTTGTAAAGTAAAGCTTTATTTCTAAATATATTAACATAGTTATATATTTTCTTTATTCTGTATTATCAACATATTTATTTTTAATAAATAAATTTATTTATTTATTTATTTATTTTAAGTAGGCTTCATGCCCACTGTGGAGCCCAACATGGGGCTTAACTCACAACTGTGAGATCGAGATTTGAGCTGAGATCAAGGGTTGGTCATCTAATCAACTGAGTCACCCAGGTGCCCCCACATAATTATCTTTAAAACAACAATATAATGTAACTATGAAAAATAACAAATGCAGATTAAAATATCTATATGGTTCTTTTTGTTCTTATAATCTCTTGCAGCAATGTCTAGTTAAAACACCGATCAAGTCACTTAAAAAAATTATTCTATATGCATGGTTATCAACCTGATGTATAATTCAGTCTGTTTTCAATTTGGAGCCATTTTTTTCTTTATGTATTGTTATTATTTAACTATGCAACTAATTTTCAAGATTCCAAAGTTAAAACCATATACCAAGGTATATTCACTAGAAGTCTCACTTCTGTCCCTGACTATTCTACACTGTTCTTTTCCCCCACCAAGGAGTAGCCATATAAATTAAATTAATAAATGATAAAATTACTTTTTGTTTTCATTTTTTAACTAAAATTACATATGTATGTATATTTATATTTATGTGTCTGTGTATATATATATATGTATGTGTGCCTATATGTGTAGATATGTTGCATCTACTATTAATACCATTTTTGAGATTTCTGAGATTCTGTAAGACATCAGAGATACTTGCAATGAAGAATAGGACAGTACATTTTACACATAATGAAACCCAACAGATGGTTTAAATTCAGAGGTTGTTCTGGCCTCCTGGAGAATCATATACTACAAGATTGGCATATTTTAAAAAGAGTTACCAGCTAAAAGAGATTAAAACTAAGACATTTTGTGATATGCGGGTTTTAGCAAATGGAACAATGGAACAACTTTTGATATTTCCAAGGCCACTAGGTGTTTTTATAACTCAGGGGTGGTGAGACTTAACCTTAACTAAAATTTTGGGAGTTTGATGATTTTACTCCTGAGCATCTGGGATTTTTTTTTTCTTTTTCTTTTTTTCTTGGCTTCATTACTGTTTGTCTGACTGGTTTCTCCAACACACTGATGTTTCTCAATGGGGAGGGGAAATGGAGCTGTGATGAGAAATGTCAGGTCTGCCCAAGCCCTATATCTGCCTCCATCACTGTTGCCAGCAACCTCCAAATTCTCTAGTTCCTCAATTTCATACAAGTCTGCATACTTGTCTTTATCTTCAGTTTTTAAACCCATCCCACTCTGGGACCAAGCCTGAGTAAGACCAATGTTAGAGACTCCTACATTCAAACGTAGCGGGCTCAGATCCAACTCCATTCATGTTGCCAGGCACTGTGCTACATTCCTCCCTGATGCCTAATCTCTGGTCACTGGTATTTGGATTACTGACATCTTCATTATACCTGTCCATTTTTGTATCCTCCTTTACATACTTATCCTGTTAATCATTTTATGATCTGTCCTTGACATCAGCATGTGTACAATTCTAATGTAGTTTGAGATCCTTGCCCAGTACAATTCCTTTCTTCTCTCAACAGCCCAGAACTGATAACTGGGAACTGAAAGCATTACCTGGTTATGCAGGGTAACATAGAGGTTACAGGGATTAATCCAACATTTCTGGGTCAGCTTCAGCAGATAGCTCTAAGGCATCAAAGAATGAATCCAGAATAGCCCAAATCCTTCTCCATTGCTCCTCAAGCTGATGCCACAGTAAGAACATGGACTCTGGAATCAGATTGCTAGGTTGCCATTCAGATTCTGCCACTTATTAGCCCTGTAAACTTGGACATGTTATTTGACTGTTATGTGCCTCAGTTTCCTGCTCTGTGGAATGAGCACAACAACTACCTATTCCATAGGTGATTGTGTACGTTCAGCAAGTCATACATTTAAAATGCTTAGAACAATGCTCAAGCACTCAATAAATAATAGATGTTTGTTAGGATAAACATTATTATTGTCAAGAGATCACCAATAATCATAAGAGGTAAAATATTGTCTAGTAATGCTTGGTTATGGACTGTAGAAAGCCCTGGAGTACAAGACTCAATTTAATATAGCAGTCAACCTATAGGCTATAGTTCTACTATGGATCCAACTTTACTTGGATTACTTCCTTGAAGAGATTCATGATAATATTATTTAATTTGCACTTTTTGAGACATACTAAATATTAATATCACTCAAATAAAATTTGATATCCTATCTTTTCCAATCTCTACATAAAGTATCACTCAAAGAAAACACAAATTCCCAGAAGTTTGAAAAACAATTCAACCTGTGATTGTCTAGTTTAGAGTTACTACCAATTTTAGCCATTTTAAGGTAGCTTGAGAAAGTTGGAGTTTTCTAAACTGATGAAATTCTGACCAATCCTGACCCTCCTCTTTTTTTTTTTAACCTCAAATAAAATTATTTTTCAGTTGTCAGACTTTGATTAAGACATGAATAAGTTTAGAGTGATATCATCTAAAATAAAAATTAAGTATTTGGGCATATCAGCATGTTAGTTACACACATCTTGAGTAACCAAGAAATAGCTGCAATTGAGCTCTCAAAGTGCATAAAATGCTTTGTGTAATAATATACAGGAAAGCACTTTATAACTACCTATAAGCTATTTAGATGACAATGACAGCCAAAATTTGGCTCATATCCTGTCACTTCCTCTGGTACTTAACACCCATCAACTACTTACCAAAATTAGGGAAAAAAAAATCATTCTATTTCTTGCCTCCCATCTTTAACTTCTGAAATAGGCTCTTCCGTGGATCTACCCTCTTGCAGACTTCTTCTTATGGCAAGAGGATTGATTTAACTGGCTAGAGAGTTGGACAGAACCTCTCTTTTAACCACATTAACCTTGGGAAGGAGCCCTTGTATTCAAAGCAAAGGAGACTGTCATCACATCCTTGGATCTCATTCATTTGCAATTAGGGAAGTTTGAGGTACACTGGCATCTCCCAGACGGCTGGTTGAGTATCTCTTTTTAGACCTAACTCTTCCTATAAATAAATCCCAAGTCAAGCAGGATTTAAGTGGAGGAACTGGAAGGAAACATGCTATCTTTTGACCCAAGCCATGCTCACCAATTTACCATTACCATTACTGTTAATCTTTTCCCCAATCTGACTTCTTTATGTTTTAATTGGTCAGGGACTTGTAGAGACAGAGGCCTGAGAACAATTCAGTTATCAGATTATATTTTTTGTTCAGTTTTTACCTCATTCGTCTGTGTTATAAGTAGTGATGAGCAGTAGTGATGAGCAGTAATGGAATCTCTCTCAACCATGACTTCAGAACCTAACCAGTAAGTGCCTAGTATGTGGTCATAGATTGTTTGCAGATAAAGCAATTCCTATGGAACATTTACCCTAACTTCTGAATAGGGCCTGATTTTAAAGATCAGTCCCCAGAACTTACTTTTGAAGTTAGTTAACTTGCTTTTGAAGTTAGTTAGTTATAGTTTGAAACTATAACTTGATTTCTAACACAGGATTTTCAGTTCCTGTGTTCTCAAATTCAGGGCAAACATTCTATAAAGTAGTAATGTTTTCTTTTTCACATGACATTTTTACTTTCTGGGCTGGGTGGTGAGGCTCTTCCTGTTCCTGCCTAAAATAGAACTTTCCAAATTAGTCTGTCATGAATGACTTGGCTTCCTGCCACACCTGACTCCTGGTGGGGAGATGTGGGTCATAAAGGCTAAGTTTCACCAATCCTCTGAGTTTCTTGTTAAAAAAATGTAGGTTTTTATTTAGTAGGTGAAAAAATGTAGGTTTTTATTTAGTAGGTGAAGATTGAAATTCTTCATTTCTAACATCTCTCTAGGGATGCCCATACTACCAATTAGAGGGCCATCCCTTATGTAGCAAGAGATTAGATGACCAGCTTCACGAACAATATCCATTATTTAAACATTTTTTAATTGTACTATGTGCCAAGCACTGGGATAAATAACTAAAGAGAAATGTAACCTAATCCTGACTCATAAGAAGCCCAGCGTCTAATACCACAGCAAACACAAATGAATGCTATAAATGATGTCCATTAAAAGATGAAAACACAAGCCACAAACTTGGGAGAAAATTGTTTCACAAACCATATTTGATAAAAGATTATTATCCAAACTATACAAATAACTCTTTTTTAAAAAAAGATTTTATTTATTTGTCAGAGAGAGAGAGAGAGAAAGAGAGAGAGAGCACACAAGCAGGCAGAGTGGTAGGCAGAGGAAGAGAGAGAAGCAGGCTCCCCACCGAGCAAAGAGCCTGATGTGGGACTCGATCCCAGAACCCTGGGATCATGACCTGAGCCGAAGGCAGCAGCCTAACCAACTGAGCCACCCAGGTGTCCCATACAAATAGCTCTTAAAACTCAACAATAAACAGACAAGAACCCAATTTTTAAAAAAGGGGTAAAAGACCTGAATAGATACCTCACCAAGAAGATACATGGATAACAAATAAGAATATAAAAAGATGACCAATATCATATGTTAAAGGAAATTGCAAACTAAGACAAAGGTATTACTATACACCTAATAAAATGGACAAAATCCAGAGCACTGACAATACCAAATGCTGATGAAGATGTGAGCAACAGGAACTCTCATTCATTGATAATGGGAATGCAGAATGGTACAGCCACTTTGGAAAGCATTTTGACAGTTTCTTACAAAACAGAACATCCTCCTACTATATGATCCAGCACTCATGTTCCTTAGTATTTGATCAAAACTGATCAAATAAACCACATATACCAAACTGGCCACTACACTGGGAAACCTAAAGTAAATGATCTGGTGTCTTTCAATGGTGAAGATTATAGAGCATATATTCTGAATCTTCTGAATCAGAATTTTTTAGTGCTAGGAGTTGGTAATCTGCAGTTTATCAAGTTGTTGAGGATGTTATTCAGTACCATAAGGCTTGAGAATCACTTTTCTGCTTCATATCCACACATTTCTTTTTTAGTACAAAAGCCAATACTAAATTGATTCCAAAGAAGTTTTAATAACTTTATTATTCATTACCTTATTATTAATGAAATAAACCATGTGAATAATACTGAAATAGGTTTATGTGGGAAATACATATATAATTCTGACACCCTTTATTTAGAAACAATAAAAACATAAGTGATTTGGAATTTTGGCAGCATGATACAAATTTAAGAATAAATCATTTGTAGAAGTGAAATCATTATCAACATTATCTTTACTATAAGACAGGCTAATAATATAACAATAGACAAAATTTTTTGTTGCTTAAATTTAAGAAAATTATGAAGGAACTGTTCAGCTGTGTGTTTTCTTCTGATAAGGGCAGCTAAAGGTATCCTCCCATACTTCCTGTTTCTATATTTAAGAATACTGCAAACAGTTATTCTAATATATCTTTTGTATGTAGTTGCCTAAAAATGCAGCTTCGCTGAAAGAGCCTACCTAGATCCATTGCTCAGAATTCCAGGTACTGTGCTATCATACTGGCTTGATAACAGTGACTCTAAAGAAACACCCACAATCCCAATTTAAGGGGCAAAATCCTTAAAAAAAATTTTTTTTTATTAACATATAATGTATTATTAGCCCTAGGGGTACAGGTCTGCGAATCGTCAGGTTCACACTTCACAGCATTCACCATAGCATACATCTTCCTAAGGGGCAAAATCTTAATGTCAGTGTTGTTACAGAAGAAAAGCTCCACCACAAAATCCCAGTTTTATCTTTATGGGATAAAAAATGCTATGGGATATCATACCCTCATTGCCATAATTTCAAACTTCTATTTTCATACATTTTCTTTAATGATCCATTTTCTCTAGTATTCTGAATATTTTAGGAAACTGAAATGGAATGTTAATTTTGTCGGTTTCTCTTTTTACTATTTCTAGAAGTCACCTAGTCTTCCTTACACACACACACACACACATTCATTTGTGCAGCAGCTCAACTATTTGTTCAAATGGATTCAACCTTTGCTGTCCACTTTGAATGAGGCGTACTGCCTTACTTAGTAGCAGCACCTGAGAATCCTAACAGCCTCAAGCTATTGAATAAAGTTGTCGATTATTTTTGAAATAATTAGACTCAAGTATTCTGGAAATTCAGACACTTTGAAAGCATCGCCTCTTGCTGCAGTCAAGTGACTGCAACTACAGTATTTTAAAATGAATTGTTATGAAGCCGTACAGATGTGCTTAATGAAAGGATGGTGACCTGTACTGACCAACTAAATATTCCAGACTTTTCTCTATTCCAGTAACTATGCTTTTCATTTGCTATCAGGTCAACCGCAATACAGTTTAAGCTACCAATCTGTACCTCATTTTCACCGATTTTTATGTTTACTTAGACACCCCCAAGGACATTAATTTAGCAGCATTATGTCACATTTATAAACATTAGTCTATGTGACCCAAACCCTGAGTCACATAGGTGGTTACAAATGAACAACACATTAATACTCCATTACTACCTATGTTTGCTTAGCAGTGTAACAAGGCAGATAAAACCTTCTGTCAGGGATGGGGAGCCTCTACACTACATTAGCTGGTGTGTTCCACATCTTCATTGCACCATTTCTTCTTTCCATTCTTTTCTTATAACAAGTCAAAAATGATTTCTTCTGTACATGTAAGAAACCCCAGTATGAGATGGACAGAGGGAAATTTCTCATCATGGAAGAATGACGAGGAATAAACATAATATTGTTGCTTTGTTGATGGTTAGTCAGTCAAACTGGGACATTCTTTCTTCGTCAAGAGAGTGTAGTGAACTAATCCAGATAACACAAATCTCTCTTGCTTACATGTATCTCTCATCCTCCAAAAACTATACTAACTTCGTCCATTGGGTAAAATGTATCTAAGTTTAAATGTTCTGCTACCCTGCTATTCATAATACCATTCATTTTTGGAGGGAAGGGTTTTTGTGTTATTGTTCAGTGCTATGCTATAAAAAAGTTCCCTCGTAATTTGGGGGGAGAAATTTTAGTCATTTGTCCTATGGACCCTGAAGACCCAAGCACCAACATGAACCTCCTTGAAGTGAAACTTCTCAGGTCAAGGTATACTGTTGGGCTCAGAAAATGGCGTTGATATGCTGATCATTCAGTGATCAATGGCTGGAGATCCAGATGGAATTTAACTCCTTACACATATGGCTGCATATTCTGTGGGTGCCTCTTTCACATTCCTTGGTTGTCTTGGGTTTATTCCAGTGACAGAGTGGTTCAGGGAGGCATAAACAATGCTCTGTTTGTTTTCCTCCAGACATGGGTTAGAATAAACTTCAGACTCTTCCTGGACCCTGAACCAGGGCTCATTATCATAAGTACTAGTCTCTGATGGCAGTGTTTGGGGATTTTGCCTGGTTCCCACTTCAGTTTGCTCACTCCTAAAGGGCTGAGGAATATCAACCTATAAGGAAAAAAAAAAAAAAAAAAGATTGTTTTAACTACTGCCTAAGGATGTGATAGTGCATACAATTAGCAAACTATGAGTATATGCTACATTGAGTCAATATACCAACAGAAATAATTTACTCTTCCTCACTTTTGCTGCTGACACTTACATCTTTAGCAGATTCTTACTTGATGAAAGATGAAAGGCTTAGGACCACTATGTTCCTCCTAAATAGTTATTTTGTGCTTTTTTTATTAGTCACTTTGGAAGTCACAGAACACTTCTAGCTATACGATAACGTGACCTGATAAAAATGAAGATGCCATTTTAATGCTAAAAGTGGCTCTTCCAGTTTTTAAATACCAGTTTTGTCAGTCAATTTATGTTCTTGATGTTTGGCCTAACTCCTTGAAGGTGTCAAGTCCATAGTCTTTGACAGTCTACCTGCCTTATCAGGTCCTTTGTCGTTTTCAATTTATACGTGAAATAGTACATCTCCCACCCCTCCTTGTCAGAATTCTACCACAGGTGCATGTCAGGCTCTATCCCAAGAAGCTAAGCATTAGCTGCCGAGTATCCTGCTTCCCTCTGATGAGGTGGCTGCCTAGAAAATAACACTAAGGCCGAATGACTGAACGGAGCAAGAATCACTTTACCCTGCCCAGTCTCTTAGCTTAGCTGGAAAGTGTCCCAGCCTTCACTCTAAGGAACCTAGTGAAGACTCCAGAGAAGCACTGAAGAAGAAAACTGTCAGAACCTAATAAATAGCCATAAATCCTCAATATATCAACAAGATCCCTGTTGTGCTTTTAGAATATATATGTCTGTCAGCTCAATTACCTGGCTCTCTTTCCAAAAGATGGTTGGTTTTCATGGAAAACTTAATTAAAATGAATGAGGTTAAAGAAAACATGGTGGTCTGTGGCTTGCTGTACCCCGTGGCATCTCAGCAAAGCGGATAGATGCCACAAGCTGGGACACCATACTGTGGTCGATAGAGATGACAAACACCAAGGCAACTATCCTACTCTCTATGTGTATGGCATTTTACAGTTCACAAAGGGCTTTTAAAAAGGCATAGCTGAGTGTTTTTTAGTATTCAAGTACATTTACCCTCCAGGGACCATTGTGAAATAAGATGAGAACCTTGGCTTTTATATGTACCTGCCATGTTCTAAGCAGTTCCTTTCTCTACTTGATTTCTATTCCACTGGTTCCAATCCATGTCCCTTCCTAAGAAAGTTTTAGTCTCAAAGATCTAATATGACACCACTTTATTTTCTTAAATGTTGGACAACTCAAATGACACAAAGCTCTGAATTCCTATGAAAGACACAGACATCTTAATACAAAATTCCCAAATAATAACACACACACACAATCCCTTTTGAATTCAACTTCAGATCATATATAATTTGTCCAGCCTACACAGGAAGAAATATGACTACATTTTAACCAACCTGGCCTTAACTTAAACTATCTAGATTATCATTGTAAACTGTTTCATAGATCTCAGTCCTCATTGTAACAGAATGTGGTTCAATGGTATTCACTATAGGAAGAAAACATTTAAGTACATTTTCCTACTTGAAGAAACAAAACTTTAGCACCCAACACAATGTTGTTTACTGCCACTTATGAAAAACTTAGTATGAGTTTACAAAGTTGAATGCATTTGGCTTGATTTAAAAGTGGGCAACCTGGTGGGGGATGCGAAGTATTATTTAGTATTATAGGTAAAATTTTGGCTATATCTGCCTTTGGCATTTCTGGAACTTTTGAGAGGTTTACTGCATCTTTACCTCTACCCTTCCACCCTGAAACATGCATATGCACACACAAGTTCCTTTGTAGTACCTCATTTGTGACTATTTGCTTTTAACTAAAAAACATCATAAAATGTTTTCAGAAGTGTATTGCCTCATCTTGTTTTTTGGGTTTTTTGTTTTTTAGTTCCAATATTTACACAACATTGAACCCCAAAGAAAAACCCAAGTTTATATTTCAAGAACTTGTAGGAAAATTTGGCCCTGCCTCCAGAATGCCCTAGGCTTTGTCTGAAGGTCTCTTCCTTGATGAGCCCACACACATTATGGAAGAGGTTTGCATAAGTAGTAACTTTTCCAGTTGGCCTTCTCTATCTGCTGGTGATCTAGGAAGAAATCACACAGTGTTTTATGAGATAATTTATGGTTCATTCTTTCATTAACTCTCAACTCCCTTCCAGAAAGACTTTAAGGTATTTTTTGTGAGAATAAATGAATAGCCTGAAGTTACATAACAGGGCAAGAGCAGAGTCAAGTTATATAATCCAGTCTCTGACTTTTCTACTTCAGGTCTATACTGCCACTCATGCTCTTCCATAGGCCACTTATTATAAGTCTTGTTAATCCTGAAGAATCTTTGCTGCAGTTGGATGTAAATGTAAAATAAACACTTACTTTTTTAAGCAAGTCAAGATATAGAGAGAATATTTAGACAGTTCCTGGCATAGGGTGAGTGTTTCATAGCCTTACCCAATTTAAAATAATATATTAAGATGAACATGGTTAACAGACTGCATTTGCTTTAACAGATACATAGGACATACCAGGTTAACTTCCCTTCTTGCTGTATCAGAAGGCTTCTTTTGGTCTGCTGAAATTCAGAAAGAAAAATGAGAAAACAAGAAGAGAAAAAGAACAACACAAAATTCTTCCCCAATTCCCTGTAAGTTGAGGTTGTGGGAAGAATATGGGTTCTGGAATCTGATTGGCTGGTTGAAATTCAGTGTCTAGGGCAGAGGTAAGCTGCCTCCCCACCCATGTCATGAACTTGCATGCCAGTGGCAGTGTTACTCCTAGTTTTGGCTTGTTTGTTTGCTGGCAGGTACACCTCAGTTTGCGAGCATTCATGCTGCTCACTTTTTTCACTGGTTCTTTACTTCTTACTCCAGAGAGCCCTCTGGCATATCCAAGAGGAAGGGGCATGATCAAGTACCTCACTTTCAACACTCTGGAAATCCTTGTTCTGTGGATATCCGGTACTCGATGTCAGACACACTGCTGTCCTCTCACTTACAGAGGCCAGGATCTCCTATGGCCCAGTTCACTCCAGATATCGTAGGTCAAAGGATTTATCCCTGCCTCTTTTTCTAAAGTTTTCTAAAGCAGCCTTAAGAAAGATGGTAAAAGCTGGGGAGGGACCATGGAAAGAAACTTGGAGTTACAGAAGTGAAGTTGGGGTTACAGAGGATTCCCGCAGTATTCTGGGAAGGTTCTGGGCTCCGGAAGTCCTTACCACAAAAGACCAGAAGTTGTTTTTTTGTTTTTTTTTTTGCCCAGACAAAGCTTTCTCTGTGGCAGAAACAAGGGATGCTCTGTCTAACTTCATTTCTATAGCTACACTGTGGCTGCCAGTGTGGCAAACGGTGGGAGGAGATGGCAGAGGGGGAACCGTAAAGACAGAGAGAGAGAGCGCTGGGGTGTTTCAGATTAGAGTTACATTAGAATTCTCCACACATCTCTCTCTCACTGTGATTGACTGTCTGCTCATGACTCTGAGGGAATTCTTAGAAAAGCAGGAAGGAATTGCTTCTAAGATGTCACATCTCTCCCATCCTCTCCAAACCCAGATTTTTCAAATGCTTTATTTTTGGGTGACAGTTTAGTTCAGGTGTGTGTTTTTGATGGCATCAGAAAGTGCAGACATAGGAGTTTCCTTTGGGGCTATTTAATCTTCATTTAGACAAGGGTGTGTGTGATTGGCATGACATGGTACGGCTGTGAAAAAGAGAATGAGACTAATTCAAATCAGACATGTTGACCTGAGAGATTATTTCAACCTCCCTTTCGATACCTTTAAAGCTCAGAAGAGCCGCTTGTCACATAAATTTAAGATTGACACAAATAGAATGGGTAAGTCCCAGCCATGTGCCCTCCTTTTCACAATCTCTGCCTAGAGCACGGTGCTGGTGTGACTGTGCCTCACCATGACTGGACAGGACCTGAATTAATCCATCTGTCTTTTTGGTGGAAGGATGAGTTGTCCCCAAGGAAATCATTATCCATGGCTCTTTGCAGAATATTGGGAAAGAAAACAACAGGAACCAACTAAAAATTAATCAGCTCTAATACCTGAACCCCAAATGTGTGGCACATAGCAGCAGATGGAAGATGGAACCCACCTTGGTGCCTTCGAAGGCAGCAGAATACGTAGAAACAGATAATAAGCAGAATCAATGCTCCTAAAGGAAGCAGACTATAAAGCATCCATTGTCTTTTATCTGTCACTTCTGCAGAGGGTGGTCCTGAGGCACTGGTTGTATCTGAAATGTGAGTCAATGCTAAAGACAGTTAGGAAATTGGAGGTATAGTAAGATCAGTAACAACTTCTGCACCATTACAACTTAAATGAAGGAGATTTCCAGCTGATGTTTCTCTTTCTCTTCTGGAAGCCTTCCCCAAGAACTCTGTGCCTCAATGTTCTCACCCACCTCTTGCTTTGTTGATGAGCTTATGTGGGTGGTTCTGGGTTATAATTCAACTTTTGTAAGAATTTTTTATTCTTCTAGGGTTAATCCCCTCGAAAACAATACCCATAACAGCTGTCAGTGAGTATTTCACCAAGCTTTTTCCTTGACACTGTCTTACCTAACTTTCACACTCAGCCCTGAAGGAAAGTAAGGAAGCCATTATTTTTATCCAGTTTCATGCCTTGATAAAAGTTTTATTGTTCCAAGACTTGCCCAAGGTCAGATAGCTAGTGAGTTGCCTTGGGACTCAAGCCAACATGTTTTTCCATACTAAATTCCAATTCCATTAACACAAAGGCTTTTTGTTGTCTCATAACTCTTTGGGATCTCCAAATACTAAGTACTTTCCTTATCTCAAGATACCTTTGTTATCACCAAATACACTTTGTTGGGCCTATAGCCAGTGCTCATTGCTATGACCCATGTTGACATGCATTAAGTTTCTGTTTGACTGGGGTAGATTGATTGCAACTCACTGACGAGTCATGAAACAATTTAATAGATCACAAATAGCCTTAGAAACATGAATTGCGGCAGAACAAAAAAATATCAGAAGGCAACACACATCATTAACGTTGTATATATGTTAAATTTTTTATGCAGGAAATTTTTATTTCTAAATATATTAACATCATTATCTGCTTGCTTCTGCATGCGCTTGGTTTGAGGTAAAGGTGGACAGGAAATACAGAGGCTGTGCAAATAGTGGTTAGGTAATTCAGACTGGTAACAAATGCCACTGTTTATGCTGCAGCTGCTGCTTGGATTAGGACAGCAGCCAAGCCATTACCAATGATGATAGACACAGCTGTCTGGGGGAAGGGTGTAGATAGAAAGAGGGAGGAAAGTTCCCACATAGATAACTAATAACAAACAGATCCATTCAGTTAGGCGAATCCAACTTATTATTTCTCCGACCACCTAATAATCTAATTTCCTTAATTTTATTGGACTAGTTTGATACTTACTTATCAGAGGGTATTCGGAATTATTTCTAGTCCATTCTGAAATAGAAAATCAAGATAAACAAGTGAAATTGGTTGTAAAAACAGCACTCAGTTGTGTCCAAAATCAGAACTAATCTTCTAGAGGACTCCTGCATTTGCACTAACAGAATCCAGTAACTCAGCTTAAAGGAATTTTCACAATTTGCAAATCGGCACCTCAAGATCATGGACACAAAATAAGTCTCTGGGTTTATTTTGAGGCTTGAAGTAAGACTGTAAATCCAACACAAACTTTGTCTGTCTGCTTTGATTCCCTCTTCCCCATTAAGTAGAAGGATAGAATACAGCCTGTAAGACCGCTTCCAGCTTAGAAAAACAAGATGTTCATTCAGCCGGTGCTCCAAGTTGAGTGTGGAGACTCATATGGGAAGGTTGCTTCTGATGACATTCTGACTATCATTCTGAAACAGATGGTGCCTCCCAGTTCCTGCCCACTGATACCACCCCCACTTCTCTACTGAGAAGATGACCACCTGCCCTTGTGAAGTTCCTAATCAGGGATTGACCAAGGGCACATTGAGGAGGTTGGAGTTACAGGTCAATGTACATTCTAGTGACTGTTTCTCAGCTCTGTCAACTTTTCTCTTGGAGCTTTGATTTGCAAAGCATTTTTCTTCATTCTGGGAAAATACTGCTTTCCCAATAGCATCCAAGCCCTGACTGAGCTGACAGTCTGTTTGTACATGAACCAATTCTTTTTTTCTTTTTACCCCATGGGCCAACTTTTAACTTGAACATAAAAAGAAAAAGAGAGTCAGGTACAGAAACAAGAAAATTCCCAATAGCCCCTAAAAATAAAATCTCAAGGGGAGAAAATGAAATTTTTTTTTTATCATGCCTCCACATTATTTTTAAGAAAAGCATCATCCTTAAATATAATTTCAGAGTATATTTTTCTCTGTCAGTACTCAATTCACTGAGTATTCCCAGGTAAAGAAGGAAAAGGAATTTTTCTTTGACTCTTTCCTTCATCATGAAAGGAAATTTTTCTTTGACTCTTTCCTTCATGAAAAGAAAATACATACCCAGTTCAAAGCTAATTCTGAAATAATTCATTTGGCTTTTGTGAAGGAAGCAAGGGTGACCCAGAAAAACATGACACAGTTTCTGCTTCCCAGGACCTTTTAATTCTTCATGGGATAAAGAACATTTCCACACATTAAACTACAGTACAAGGAAATGTCTGGTAAATGAGAAGCACAGAGCTTAAATGGCATGGAATATGCTAGAAAAGAGAAATTGCTTCTCCTAGGATGAACCCTGGAAGGCTTCATTAAGAAGTGGGAAATTGGCAAGTTGGGTTTGGCAGGAAGGGCAGAATTGTGGTAAATGGAAGCAGATGAATGGGTGCCCTGTGAATGGTGAGAAGAACATGGTGAAGACATGTGATGGTAGATAGAGCTGTTGGGCTGGAGCAGAGACTCAAAGTGGAGTCCAGAAGCAATCCAGAAAGGCAGGTGGGGATGGACTGTGGTAGGGCTTGAATGCTGGGAGCCAAATTTGAAAGCACTAAGGATGCTCTGCCAAAGACTCGATAGAGGAGTGGCATGATGGAAGAAATTTATTACGCAAATTAAGTGTATTGGGAAGATATTTGCCTGAAATGGACCAAAATAGGAAGCACTAAAGACACGGACTCCATGAGGCTGACTGGAATATTTGTGAGGAAGATAATGAAGGTTAGAGATACACATGAAGCTATAGGAGGGAGGCAACCCCAGACAGAAGGATGCTGACAGAGAAGAGTAGACCGCCGAAATGAAGTCCTGGGGAATTCCCTTGGTCAGGAGCATTAATTCATAAAGTGATAAGAAAGGTAGGAGAGTGTGAAATTAGGGCAACAGAAATCTCCAAAGGGAAAATTAAAAGGCCCTTCAAGTATCCTATGTAGTTTTCCCTCTCACCACTTCATCTTTATCTCTCATCTCCAGTATGATCCTAACAAGTACATCCTCCCAGGGCAATGGGATCGACGAATAAGTTGCCTCTTTTGCTTTGCTTCTCTGCAGCTCCCTCCTTCCCAAGGGGAGAGACCGTTGATCCTAATTATAGCCCCAGCTTGATTCCTAGAATATGGGACCTTTATGCACTTTACAAACTGTGCAACCATCTGGAATGGCTGTGGAATGACCCCAATATGGAACAGAAGAGACACAGTAATATCCCTGTGATGCTTCCATGTCAGAAGTCGTCATTGGCTTGCCCCTGACACTGGTTAAATTCCTCCCTGTTGTATGGAAGGGAATTGATTCCTATGAAGGAAAAGAGAATTACACAAGAAAGCACCTTTTACAAAGAATGTGAACTCGATGCCACTTCATTTAATTTTATTATACATTATATTAACATACATCATATAAATAATCTAATAGCATTCAATTATTGTGTATTTTGTCATATAATTAATATCCTGGGAGTAAAGTTTTGTAAGCTTGGCATATTTTTTATCATCTATTTTGCCAGTTAAAAATTGGTACTTCTTTAAAAATTCAATATCTCATTATGTGAATTAATAGTGAAAATTTCTCCAGAAAGCATTCTTTCCATAATCTTCAGTATAAGCTTCTCCTGATTGTTAAAGGCAATCGTTTCACTTTGTACAGATTATGTCATTTAATTCATCTAGGACTTATAAAAAAAGATTTATTGAACACCTACCATGTGTTATACGCTATGCCTTCTATTTGTAGAGAAGCAAAGATGTTTAAGACACAGCTTCCATTCCAAAGAGGTTTATAAGCCTGTGCATGGATAGTGGCTGGCAATTAGCATTGCCTTTGACCCACATTAGCAAAAGCAGAGTCTCTAACTCTGCCACGAATCCCTTCTACACTTTACTGTGCATTCTCTTACTGGGCTACTTTCAGAAGTCTTAAATAATTTATAGGATTTTAAAGAGATTTAAATGGATTCCTTCACTGGGCTACTTTAAGGGAGTTAAAAGACTGACTCCAAAGTGTGCATATAAAATAATAAATTAAATTTTTAAAAACACAGTGTATGCATTCAAGTGAACGGTGTCCACTGAAGAAGTAACTGCCTATGTCTGCATATAGATTCTGTGCACAAAAGCTTTTTTTGCAATAATCTTCAAGGTCAGTTTATGGGCCACAAAACAAGCTCCATTTCACAGATGTTATCTGTGTTACACTAGGTGTAAGTGATAAATCACTAAATTCTATTCCTGAAACTAATACTACACTATATGGTAACTAACTTGAATTTAAATAAAATATTGGAAGGAAAAAGAAGTCAATTGGCCAAAGATGTATGTATTTATTCTGGACTCTTAATTCTTTCCTACTGATCTGTATATTTATCTTATGCCAGTACTACACTGTTTTGATTATTGTAGTTTTGTAGCAAATCTTTAAACGAAGGAGTGCTAGTCCTCCAACTTTGGTCTTCTTTTGCAAGGTTTTTGTTTTGTTTTGGCTATTTGGGTCATTGCAACTGTACGTGAATTTTAGAGTCAGCTTTTTCATCTATGCAAAAAAAAAAAAAAGGTTGGGATTTTGATGGGAATTATATTGAACCTGTAGATTATTCTGGGAAATATTGCTATATTAACAATTTTAAGTCTTCCAATGTGAATGGCATGTATTTTTCCATTTATTTACATCTTCTTTAATTTCTTTCAGCCATGTTTTGTTCAGTGTATAAGTGTTTAGCCTCCCAGGTAAATTTATTTTTTTCTTTTTGAGACTACCATAAATAGAATTTATTTAAATTTCCTTTCAGATTATTCATTGCTTGTGTTTAGAGAAACCACTGGTTTTTTTTAGCTGATCATACAACCTTGTTGAATTCGTCTATTAACTCTAGCATCTTTTGTGGATTTTAAAGGATTTTCTATATATAAAATCATGTCATCTGTGAATAGTGATAGTTTCATTTCTTCCTTTCCAATTTGGATGCTTTTTATTTCTTTTTTCTTGCCCAAGTGTTCTGGCTAGTACTTCTAGTTCAGTGTTGAATAGAAGTGACAAAAGCAGACAGCCTCCCCTTCTTCCTGTTCTTTTTTTTTTTTTTTTAGATTTTATTTATTTATTTGACAGAGATCACAAGTAGGCAGAGAGGCAGGTAGAGAGAGCGAGAGGGAAGTAGGCTCCCTGCTGAGCAGAGAGCCCAATCTGGGGTTCGATCCCAGGACCCTGGGATCATAACCTGAGCTGAAGGCAGAGGCTTTAACCCACTGAGCCACCCAGGAACCCCCTTTTTTGAAGATTTTTTTTCTTTATTTATTTGAGATAGAGAGAGAGAGCAAGGATGAGCAGAGGAAACGGCAGAGGGAGAGGGAGAAGCAGGCTTCTTGCTGTACAGGAAGCCAATGTGGGGCTGGTTATGGGGCTGGATGTGGGGCTTGATCCCAGGACCCTGGGACCCATGACCAGAGCCAAAGGCAGACATTTAATCAGCTGAGTCACCCAGGCACTCCTCCTCTTCCTGTTCTGAGAGGAAAAGCTTTCAGTTTTTACCATGGAGTATGATGTGGAATTTTCATAAATTAAACATATTCATTTATTTTCCTCTACTCTCATCTGTTTGCTTTCCATGTTTTTTTCAGTTTGGTTCTGCCCAACTTAACCTCAACCTGTTCTCCCAATTTTTAAACCTATTGAGGGCCTCTGGGAGAGTGGGGAGGGAGCTAAAGCTATGAACATCCTCAAAACTTATCAGGGAGTCAGGTTTATTTGTGTGCAGTTTCTTCTCTGTGCAAACTATGAATTATTAACAAATGTATAATTGTCTGAGCACCACAAATGTAACTTCAAAGGTTTATTATCAATAAAAGGACTGGTAAGTGGAAGAAAAAATAAAAGGAAAAGAGGATAAAGGATAGAGAGCTGTCTACTACAATCGGTATTCGCTTGTAATTTTTTCCATATTTCAGTGACCTACTTTGGATTTATCAAACAAATGGTATACCCCCTAAAGGCAAGAACAATAACTTTTATTATATATTTTTTTCTATTTTTCTCTTCCTCATCCCAAAATTACACACACACTTGCTCACACAGATGACAATCTGAGGAGTGTGTCAACTCTCCGATTTATATGACTTCAGTTACTAACATAAATGCTTCAGAATCTGGGTCCTCCTTTTCCTTAAAACATGATTAAAAAAATATGAGATAGTCTTTTTTTTTTTTTTTATGAGACAGTCTTGATGTGTAGAACCTACCTGTCACATTAATGGTAATTGAATGGCTTTCAACAAGTCCAGATGAAAGATTCGCAGAACAGCGGTATGACCCATTATCATCAGGCAGCACACGATTAAAATGCAGAATAAAAGCTGAAATATTCTCCTTTTCGTCCCAACTTGTGTATGTATGATGTTTATACCTAAAAGATAAACAGCTTTTTCCTTCGAGTTTGCACCAGATTACGTCAGGTCTGTTAGTACAGTATTTCACAGGGCATTTCAGATCAAATGATTTCCCTGCTGAGACAGTATATATGGAATGTCTCTTTACATGCAGTTGTTCTTTACATGATTTTTCACCTGAAAGATGAAAACAAAATTAAAATCAATTATGTTCTAGAAAGACCAGATATCTGCCATTTAACAGTTCCTGCCAAAGATTTTATAATTTTCCCAAATAATGTGTTTTTTTTTAAGATTGTATTTATTTATTTGACAGAGAGGTTGAGAGAGACAGAGAGAGAGAGAGAGAGAGCACATAAACAAGGGGAGAGGCAGAGGAAGAGGGAGAAGCAGACTCCCACCAAGCAGGGTGCCCAATGTGGAGCTTGATCTCAGGACCCTGGGATCATGACCTAAGCTGAAGGCAGACACTTCACCAACTGAGCCACCCAGGTGCCCCCCCCCCCCCGCGCCCATAACATTTTTCAATGTATTAACCCTTACTGGCAGAGTGTGTGGTACATAGTAGGCACATAATAAGTATTTGCTGAAAAAAAAATTCCTCAATTGTTAATCCCCTCAATTACCAAAACATTACTGACATTTTTAATTTTATAAAATGTTATTTTATTTTATTATTTTGTAGCTACTCCAATGGTAGCAAATAATAATAACAGTTTCTGGTCAATAATTTACTATATTCCAGAGGCTGTTCAAAACACATTAATAGGGACGGTTGGGTGGCTTAGTCGGTTAAGCGTCTGCCTTCAGCCTGGGTCATGATCCTGGGATCCTGAGATCCAGCTCCACTTCGGGCTCCTTGCTTAGCAGGGAGGCTGCTTCTCCCTCTCTCTGCCTCCTCCATACTATCGCTCTCACTATCTCTCTTTCTCAAATAAATAAATAAAATCTTTTAAAACCCACTAAATATTTTGACTCATTTAATCTTTACAACAAAAAAATATATTATTATGACAGCTATTTTTCAGAAGTAGTAAAATATTTGCCTAAAGTTATATGCTAATAATTAGGGGAATCAAGACTCAAATTCATACTAGGGTCCATTGCTCTCTAATTCATTACCCATTTCTCTGTTATTGTTTCTTGAGAAGTAATAACACTTTCTATTACTAGCTCTGATATATTCCAATAAGTGGGAGAGAGGAACTTTTGCAGACAACTATTTCCCTATTATATTTGGTATAAAAAAATTTTATTACTTTTTTTTCAGAGGCTTTAGTGCTGCCCTGCAAATTTTTTCCTTGACTTTTCCTATGTATGACACACGCAACTCAAGATCATTATTGAAAGATAGGATATTTTGACATAATATAAGTGTTTTGTCTTCCAAAGGGGAAGAAGGAACAGTGATGCACCTCTTTTGGAAGTTCTGCCTTTTGGCCTAACAAGGCCTAACAAGAAGTTACCTCCCTTTGTTTTGGTGGGGAGAGCTTTTTCCTAGAAACAGATTTTCTGTTATCTTTTATAAACCTTCTGTTAGTAATTGTCAGTTGCGTATAAATCTGCAGCCAAGAAAAAAGAACTTTTAAAATTATCTATTACTACTGAATAAGTTCTGTAACTCTTCACTTACCATGAAAGTATTTACCTGGAAACATCAATATCTAGGATGTAACTGAGAACCAAGATACATGAGGAAGTATTCCCTAAACCAGCAAAATAGATAACGCAAGAACCCAAACTCATCTCACTTTATACATAATCCTTATAATTCCCTTATTATTTCCTAATTAGGTTAGAGGGCATAATTGTGTTATATAGTACAGAATAATAACTATATTCATAACGAGAAGACTGAGTCAACAGCAAAACTTATTATATATATTCAGCTTAAAATATTCATTTTTTGAAACAAAGAAGAGTTCAACTCATTTTAAAAAGAATTTCTTCAAAAATGGTCATGTCAAAAAGCATTTTGGCTTCTAAAGGAGCAAACTTTGGTTACTTAGAATGTATATTTATGTGGAAGTATTCACTCTTGGATAATGGTTGGATTATATTGTCCCTTTGGAGACTCATGCACATGAGCAAGAAAAAATGGCACTAACTGGGGCACCTGGGTGGCTCAGTGGGTTAATCCACTGCCTTCAACTCAGGTCATGATCTCAGTGTCCTGGGATCGAGTCCCGCATCAGGCTCTCTGCTCAGCAGGGAGCTTGCTTCCCCCTCTCTCTCTGCTTGACTTTCTGTCTACTTGTGATCTCTCTCTGTCAAATAAATAAATAAAATCTTAAAAAAAAAAAGTTCACCTTTAAAAAAAATGGCACCAACTTATGACAACCACTCAATTTTTTTGTGTCAGTTACATTATGAGTGTATATAAATCATAGAATATTCTACTACTGATCCCTGTGCTGGGAAAACAAAATAACTATAATTATCCAGATTCCTTTTAGTTAAGAATGTGATAGTGGTTCATACCTTTTTATTTTTCCATTAGAGCTAAGTCTTGAGAGTGTTTTCTCTTTAAGTTCCTTTCCCTACGTCTTTATGGTTTTTTTTTTTTTTTCTTGGCTTTGTCTTTCTCCGTTTTGAACTACCCTCCCAGCCATATATCCAATATATCCTCTTCATTAATTTCTTTCACTCATCTCCAAGTGTCCTTCTGGACAGAAGTACTGTCTCACATCAGCATGACTGAAAGGATAGCTTAAACTAGCGTGTAAAGGACAAAGCAGGCTAAGGGCAACTCGGATGTTGAGGTGGAGGACAACTTTTGGCCCTGCCTTACCTTACACATACTCAGCTCAACTTAGCTGAATGTTCCACTTTGTATATTCTCATTTTTAGCAATTTCCTAACCTCCAGAAAAACCTGCCAGTATAATTTCTGCTCACATCTCATCAACCTCTGCTGAGTTTCCAGGAACCAGATTGAGAACTGTGGAGAACTTTCAGAAACTTGGGAATATTCATATATTTATAAATGCATTGAAACCTCAAACATGATCATTTTAAGGTTTACTAGACTTACTAATTCAGTTGCTTCCAAAAATTCAAAATAAAAATGAAAGCAAACTAAAAGCCAAGTTATAAGGATGAAGTTTTCAAAAACTTGAAGAGAAAGGGTAAGGTAATTTACCAACAGGAAGTGCCTAAGAATATAACACCTGGATGTGGTTAGACTTGCAACAAGAAAGCAAAGAAGCCAGAGGCAGAGAAGCCAAGTGAAACTCACATTTCCAGAACTCCATTCCTCCTCCCCCTGAAGTTAATGGACTGCCTCAGCCTCCTAACTTCCCTTTTCATGTACCTGGATCTGGATAAGTCAGTCAGAGTTGTTTTGTTTTGTTTTTTTAAGATTTCATTTATTTATTTGACAGACAGACATCACATGTAGGCAGAGAGGCAGACAGAGAGAGGGAGAGGAGGAAGCAGGCTCCGTGCTGAGCAGAGAGCACCGCAGGACCCTGGGATCATGACCCGAGCCGAAGGCAGCGGCTTAACCCACTGAGCCACCCAAGCGCCCCAGTCAGTCAGAGTTTATGGAGCCTAGAACTCAGTGCCAACACTGTGGAAAACAATGAGATATTTGTAGAAAAGGCCTTCCTGCCCTCAAGGAGCTTAGCATTTAATTGATGAGAGGAGATTAATTTACATAGGCACTTGCTCAGAATAAATTTATCTAAATTTATCTACCATGCTTTTTATCTTCAAATATATCTGAGCTGAAACCAGGGCTCAAAGGGACCCTGTATGTCCTTGTATGTTAGTTGTTAGGGGGTATAGAAGTAAATAAGACAAGGTGCCTTCCTTCAAGGGGTTTGCCTTCTAATGGGACATAAAGATGTTTAACAGATGGGAGAATGAAATAACACTATAAAGAGGTGCAAAGTTTGCTTGGGTGTGCAGAGGATTAATCTCAGCTGGGACTATTGTTACGAAGCTTAATGAACTGTAGTGAATTAGTAACCTTTTGATAACCAGAGCCCTGAAAGGGAGAGGGGAGGTATTTTAGGACTGAAGACAGGGAAGGGCAAAGACAAAGAAGCCAGGAATCTCATGGCAGATTCAGGGAATGGATACATACTTGGATCATGGGTTGCTCACATAGTGACCCGGAGACCACAGGTTGGTTCAGAATAAATGAAGTAAGCATTAGTTGGGCCGTGTTTAAACTCCACTTACTCATCATGAGAAAATACAGAGCCTGATACTTTTGAGATATTTATAAAAGTCACATAAATACCTAAAAACTAGAATAACCATTCAAACATAGTTGCTCGGATACTCTCAAATACTAATATATTGTGTGATGTTGAGATAGCCACATGGTCTCACTGGACCTCAATTTCTGTAAAACAGGATGAAAACAGGAAAATTCTCACCATACTCCCCTATACAAATGCATCTGCAGCTTCAGCGCCCTCACTGTGTGACCGACAGGTTAAAACCAGCTCTAGGTCTGTGTTGCCTTTCCATTTAGCCACTGAGCTGTTACCCAGTGCTAGTAGCACAAGTGAATATCCCTTCGAGTCCCAGCCTGTGTGGCTATGTGCGTGGGGAGAGGACAGAGCAGGGGTAGGAGAGGAGGAGAGCCAGCTGACGGTCCTGACCCCATCACTGACTCCCAGTGGTGTTATGAAAACGTCGCTGGGGTTCCTGCATATTCTTATCAGCAAGATGAAGATCACTGGCTGTTACATTGGCTGGTACAGGGAATTTTCTTGAATGAAGGAATGAATGGATGAATGCAGACTTGCCAACAAGCGTTGAAAACCATGAAGAGGACTCGCTCTTTGTTCGAAGAGGGTATTAATGTGTCCCATCTTCCTGAAACTCAAACGTATGTTTGTAACGCAGGAATGCTACACGGAGCTGAATGGCACAAATCTAAGTTTCCATCAGACAGCCATGTTGACCGTTTGCTCCTGGTCCTGAATTTTGTATGACTATTTCATGATATTCAGGAAATCAAAAGCTGTCCCCGAGGTGTTTGTCTTGTCAAAAAAGCATTTTCTGAAGAGAGGTGACGAACACAATTGCTTTTAGATGGAATGTATCAGCCAATGGTAGTTGTTCCTGTTGTTATTCTCAAACATTCACAGCTAATGGTGGGGAATTTTCAATGCCAAAAATAATCCAAATACACATGCAGTAAAAGGATGGCTTTTGTATGATGAAGTATCCCTTTTTAAGTGACTAGAGGTTTTAGGAGACGTAAGAGTTTTTTGTTTTGTTTTGTTTTTTAAGATTTATTTATTTGAGAGGGAGAGAGATCTTGAGAAGGGTGTGGGGCAGAGGGAGAAGCAGACTACCTGCTGAGCAGGGAGCCCGATGTAGGGCTCAATCCTGGGACTCCAGGATCATAATCTGAGCTGAAAACAGACCCTTAACTGACTGAGTCATCCAGGTGCCCTGGAAGACTTACATTTAAAAAAAATCTTTATGAAAGCCATGGCTTAATATGTGTGCTGTGTTACAGCACACATATTCCATGACCAGGGCATATCTAGCATTATATGATGCCCAGAGTGCACCATTTCTAACAACCTCCTCCTTCATATGGAAAAATGTTTTCAGAGATCATGAGTGGAAACGAACAATACAACGGACGGAAAAGAAATACAGACAGTGAATATTTCCTTTCATTGAACTTCATACATAAAACCATGGAGGTTAAAAAGTATTTTTAAATTATGAGAATCAAAAAAGGAAAAATGCACCAAATTATCTATTTAATAGTTTTGTAACTAAACAGTGTGAACTTTGATCTTTTAGTTACAGTCTGATATAGTAGTCTACATAAATAATTTTCCAGTAGCTAATAAAGGAATTTTATTAAAACTGAAATTCTACAAAAGATACAAGTTAGGGAATTACTAAATTGTACCACGAATGTGAAGTTTTATTTGACTCATTCTTTAATTTTAAAACAACACTTTAAAGAGAACACATTTCAGCTGTATATATATTATTTGATAAAACGTGAAGTTTTAAATTTCAAAACTAAAGTTTATACCTGAAAACAAACTACACGGCACAGTTTGTACTGTTTCACTTTTCAATTTTAAATAAATAAATATCCAAAGTGGTTGCACAGAAAGCAATGAAATGGCTCACATTCTGTTTCTTTGGCTCCAGAGTCCCTGTGGTATTATTATTTATTTAAAATCTACTGTTGAAATGAAGGAATACATAGGGGCATGGGGATCAGAGACAAAACAGCCTGGAGCAAGTGCAGGTGATGCTGGACATTATAAATTAACATGTGAAATGAACACATGAATCTTTGTGCATGCCCAGAGCCAGTTCTGTAACTGGAAGTTCTCTGAGTTAGCTTTCGTGTAGAATACAATGTTCTTCAAGGGGGAAGTACTAAAAATGTGCTAATTGGAAACGTACATACATATCATTAAAACTCAAGAGTACGTATAGTAATTATTTAGAATTTAGACCAAAAATATTTTTGAGGGGATATTATTATTATATTATTACATATAATATAATAATACTATTATTATATTATCACTGATATTTTTCAGAATTCTTAGTACATGGTGATAATTAAAAGTAGCTTTATTTGTTTTAAAATTCTGTAGTGATAATATACCCCCTTCTTGCCCAGACCTGGAGGCGTGGACATCGCCCTATGACTACTTAGTAATGTGACAGTTTCTAGTGCAAGGGGAATGGTCTTCAATTTTCCTTTCAGGTTTTTTTTTTTTTTTTTTTTTTTTTAATCCTGAACAAGATACAATCCCTCAGAGCTTTCAGATTCCCAAGAGAAAGAGAGCCCTCTGGCTGGGTCAGTTAGGAAATGCTCCAAAGAGGAAGCCCAAACCCACCCTGGGGCAAATCTTGTACACTTTCTATTATTACAGTATGATACCATCACCTACCTATGACGTGGCCAGAACCTAGGAGCCTTCTTGGTTTCTTTCCTCTTTCCTACCCCATTCTATTAGTCATCAAATTAAGTTGATTCAGCATCCAAAATGTCTTGCCAATTTGCTTCCATAAAACTACCTTAATTTGGGTCTTATTTTGTTCCATGTGGATTATTATCACAGCCTACCAACTAGTCTTCTATATTCCAAACTTGGCCTTGTTCCCCTCCACCCACTGCATTTATTCTTCATATCACTATCACAGTTTGCATTCTCAAAATGAAAATCCAACAGAAGGATTTTGTACCTTAAATCCTCCAGAGACCCTTCAATGCCTGCAGGAAATGTCCAGACTCCATCAAATGAAACTTAGCCCTTACTTTCTTTTGTAAACTCACTCTGCCTCCATCCTCGAGCAACCCAAGTCCATTGGACATTCCCCGCTCAGTGAAGGTCCCATGCTGCTCTGTGTGACATGCAGCATTTCTTTATAATTAAATATGTGTTCATGCATCTGTCTTCCTACCAGGTCCATGACTTTCTCGATGAGATAGTACTTGTCTCTGCAGGAGGAGCTGGGCTTAGTATGAAAGGAAGAAGGCCCGAAGTAGCCTGAGACTGAACCATGAGAGCTCAGGAAGAGAAAAATTTCCTGCTCATAACTCTGACTAATGCTTTCTATGCACTAAGGGAGCAGAGCAGACACATCTGACCTATTACAAAGGTGGCCCACAGGGCACTGAGGTGAAGAATGCATGCATCTCAACATACCCCATAGTGGTTAAGTTATAACCACTAAAGAAAAACTAGACCTTATAAGTATACAGTGTGGGAAGGTCTGATTTATGTCCACTGAGGGGTGGTATTCAAAATATTTAACAAGTGATACTCTGTGGTCATCCAGATACCTGGATCAGCCAATCAGAAAGGCATGCCAGCCACAAAAACTCCACGGGCCAGTACCTTCCAGCTAAGAAGGTGCAGGTGTCAATACCAACAGGAGCCAGGGAGGGTAGCTAATTTGCGAAACCTATTAGCTCTTTAAAAAAAAAAAAAAAAAAAAGCTTTGTGATTCTGAATCCCATGCAAAGTACAATTATTTCTAATTTTTAAAGACCATGTGCCTTGAGTATAACTGTTATCATGAGGAAAATCTCAACTGAGATTCACTCTTGCTCCACTAAAAAATTCTTACACATGCATGGAAAGTTGAAACCGATTACATTTACTCAAAGAAGTGGGTGACTGTAATGAACACAGGTGAGACCTTGACTTGAGCTATGACAGAGTTAAACAAAAAAAGTATCAATAATTTTTGAAATCATGAAAGATATAATACATCAATCATTTTCTGTGGTGTGAAGCAGGATTTTATCTTCTGTCAGAAGATACTGTGATAGACAAACACAGGAAAAAACCCTCAAACTTAGATACATGGTGAGGAGGCTACAGAAGGAGGGAAGTCTTCAGGCTTAGGAGGAAAATAAGTCTCCTGAGGAATCCAGTGGTACAATTTGCCGTAATTTTGAGGGCCAGAGTGGTGGACGATGGGGGAGAACTGATGACCCCCAGGGAAGGGAACTAAGTGCCTGTTCCCCTGCAAATTAGATGGGTTCAGGGGTTGCCTGAGGCAGTGGGCTGAACAAAATCAAGGCCAGTTCACGTACAGCAACAGCAGGCATGGAATTACACATCAGAGGTTCTGGAAGGTTCCTGGACACCTCAAGGAATCACATGCACAGCATCAGAAAGTCCATGTGGCACGCTTCTCAGCATAAGCTAGCTGGCATAGACTCGGAAAATCAGAAATGTGGTGACATGAGATGAAGTTGGTGGCCATACAGACACCACTAATTGAATGCCTTATGTAGTGTGGATTAAATTTACCACTTTAATTCTGTGGTAAACAAACCTGCTGCATAAGTCATATAACCCTGGATGTGCTAGGAATACCTGTAAAGAATGAACATTGGTAAGTTACGCTAAACCCAGTGCCATGATCTCAGGGGTACAATGAAAACTGAAAGCCTCAGTCCTCAGAATAACGTATATCTGACAAACAGCATGCAGTGTAACACTGATCAAAGATATAGACATGGATGAAGTAATTAATTGTTCAGGTTTTTCTTCTTCTCTGTGGATATTGTCTGATACTGGTCTTTAGAAGGGGATAGGCATCTCTTTCCTGTCTGAACATACACATGTAAAGATGCACACAAAGAGATAAGGAGAGAGAGAGTGAGACTCACATTAACTTAAAGTTTCTTTAGCTAAAATGGGACTGGAAAGTATTAAAGAATTAACTTCACAACAAGAATGTACATAGTATGAATCCAAATTTGTTCTCATTGCTTAAAAGAACAAGAAATGAGAAAATTGAGAGAATTTTCACAATCATTTCTATTACCATTTCCTCCTTAAAAATCTCACTATATTGGAATGTGAAAACTTTCTCTAAATTTGCTTTCACATGGTATTTATTTAGCACACTGAAGCAATTTCTTCTAGGCTTGGATTTCTCATTCTGTGATATGACTCTTTGGGGGAAAATCTGAAGACTCTCTTTTCAATATAGTTTTATTGAGCAATGTAAGACTTTAAGCCATCCCTTGGTTTTGTCTAGTTTGGGAAAAGTCTTAAATTGTTTTGTCTTGAAATAGTCATTTTAGTATTTTTCAAAGCTTCATCTAACAGTCAGCAAAGCTTACCAATGACCTGTGCCATTTCCTCTCCTTGAGATATTAAAAGACAGGACCCACAGGGAACATCAGTAGTCATCAGGTCAGACAGCACATGGGTGGCACAAGTCACATTTGGGGGATCACCTCCAGAATCACAGCTTCACATTCATTGTCACTTGCTCATAAGCACATAATACTTCACAATATCAAGTGCTGCAGACCCCCCTAGATCCTCCTGATGGGAGGAAGATAGGGACGTAACTAACATTTTTGAGTTCTTATTATGTGTTTTACTCTTAGGTACCATACATACATCATTTCCTTTAATCCTTAAAATCTTATCAGGTATTTACAATTATCATCTTAGTTTTTAAGATGGAGAAACCAAGTATTCGAAAAGCTAAGCCGCTTGCTGAGACAACCAGCTTGTGGGAGTCCGAGCTAGGACCAGGACTTGAGCCCAGGCCCGGCTAACTCCAAAGCAAATTATATGCCAGGGTAGTTGTGGAAGTAAATGAGAACACATAGGAAGAGTTCTTAGCATTATGCTTGGCTCGTAATAGGCAATAAAAAAATACCAGGTATTCTTTTTTCTTAGGATGAATTTAAGGAAGTGACACAGTAGTTGAGCAAAGCCTGCAGGTGGCAGAGACAAAATGGCGACCAGAAGTTCTGCCCCAAATGCCTCTGCTCTGAGCAGTTATTCCTAGCTGAGTCAAGTATCATCAGTGATGCATAACAACTGGCATATAGATTGGGCAAACAAATATAATGGATACAGAAAAGGCAGTTTATCCCATAGAAAATTGTACTTTTATATATGAGAGGTGGAATCTTACAAAATTATACTAACAAAGGGTGCCTGGGTAGCTCAGTCAGTTAAGTATCTGACTCTCGATTTTGGATCAGGTCATAATGTAAGGGTCATGAGATTGAGCCCTGTGTTGGGCTTTGCACTAGGCATGGAGCTGCTTAAGATTCTCTTTCTCTCTGACCTACCCCCTCAAAAAATAGATGATAATAATAATAATAATAATTAAAAAGTTAAAAAAAAGAATTATACTAACCAGCAAGGCCAGCCTTGGTCAAAAGTGGGAAGTAAAATACCTTTGTCTTTGGATACTTTTCCAAGATTTCTTTTAGTACTTCTCCATTACATCTCTACCAAGTGACAAATGTCCCTTTATGGTTCTATCCTACTGGTCACTGACTTTGTCTGTCCAGCCAAAGGATTCACATGTTTTCATTTCTGCAGAGTTCTGCCCACCTCATTCGACAAGAATGAGTATCTTGTGGAGTGTTTGTTAGCCAATTCTACAATTCTCTCTGTGGAATAGCAAACGTTTTGGGCCAGTTTAGTGAGCCCTAAAGAACGATGACTCATATTGATAATTTAGACAACAGCTCCAGAAGACTTTGACTGCCTGCTCCTGGAAGACCCTGTGGTTCAGAAATGCTAAGGACTCCATCCTGACCACAATGACTTCTGGAAGAACAGCGCAGAAAAAGCCTACAGCATAGCTTAGAAGCCATAGCCAGTAGCATCAAAGAGAGCCTTTGTCATCGTACCAGAAATCAACATAAGGATTTCTAAATACTGCCTTCAGTGATTTTGTGGTTACTTGGGCTGCTCAGGGTAAGCATAGGTTCTGTGTTGCTGTAAAGACACAGAGAAAGTCCACCTCTACTTCTTTCCCAGGTACTTCCTCCCTTTCTTAATGCACTCTACCACAGAGATCACACGGAGATTCACGGAGTTTTCAAAGCCAGAAAAGATACTAAACAATATTCATGTGAGCAGAAACTGCCAATTGTCCCCCAATATTAATTCTTCTCTTCTAAATGGTAGAAAAACATTAAATAGGGCCACAACTACCCAGCTAGGACTTAAGTGCCCCAGCCTGCCTTATAATGGCTTCTGGACAATGAGCTATTTATGACATATTTGAGTTCCAGGTTGTGTTCACAAGATAAATATGGCTAACAGGAAGGAGAAAAAGAGAAGTTAGCTCTACCAGCTAAACCCGGGGTTTCCCTATGACTGACCCAGATCACCGTTCCCAACACTCTGCCGGACTCTGTTCAAAGTGTACCTCAAATTAGATAAGTTTAGATTCTGAGCATTCGAGAATGATACCCCTGCACATGCATGCATGGGTGCTTGGTAATTGCTTCCGTAGAGGTAAGCATGTCAATCAGAGGCCATCACCATGAAAGGATAGGTGGATAAGAATGAGCTTATTTTGAGGTAATGGAATGGTGACTATTAGAAAAGTGAATCAAACTGCATATTCTGTCAAACAGCTTACAAAGACAGTATCACTGAAGTCACATGACCAAAGCCTTGTTATTTCTTGGTAACTGTGGATGGTTGTAGATAATGATATCAAGAGCTATTTATAGAGAACTTTTCTCAACCCCAAATGAGAGATAGCCTCCCAATCCTTCTTGAAGGAAACTATCAAGCTAATTAAATTTTGGACTAAAAGAAAAAAAAACATTAGTTAAAGTTACAGACCACTTAATGATGCATCAAGTAAATCATAGGAAATCCTCAAGCTATAAAGGTTAAAATTAATGTGTTCTGAGTGTTGTGTAGAATTAGTTCACTTACTATAGGAACCCCATAAGATCAGTGTCATTGTTGTCCCCTATTGTTTAGATGAGTAAACAGAACCAGAAAGTTACAGTCACAGTAAGTGGCAGAGATGGGACAGTAATCCAGGCAGTCTGGATCTCGAGTTCCTGATCCTAACCTTTCCAAGAAACACAGTAAAAGATTGATTTAATTTGGCAACCTGATTATGAATGCCTGTGAACATTTTTCCTTCCACAATTTGGAACTCTAAAGTTGAAACTCACAAGTAATGAAAACTAAGTAGGAACGCCCCAGCTACTCAAGATAACCAGAATTTGACTTCAAAACGACATCAGAGGAAATTTTGGTAGTGGGATAGAGGAAGCAACAATTAATTAAAGAGCTTCTCAGGGTTAGAAAATCAATTCAAGGCTCTTATCAGCACACAGGTTCATCTTTTCATGCCTTAATCCAGGAAATCCTTTAGTTCCGGAATATTTTCCTAGACATTTATGTAAAAGGTATGCCTATTTTGTGGCAGGCATTTTTGTAATAACAATACACAGGCATTTGGCAGAAGAAGGAGTGCTACCTCCAGCACACAAGGTACACATTTCAATAGAAACAAATGGCTAGAGCCATAGCAATAAGCCTGATAAAGACACTGTGTTATCGGGCGCCTGGGTGGCTCAGTGGGTTAAGCCGCTGCCTTCGGCTCAGGTCATGATCTCAGGGTCCTGGGATCGAGGACCGCATCGGGCTCTCTGCTCAGCGGGGAGCCTGCTTCCCTCTCTCTCTCTCTCTGTCTGCCTCTCTGTCTACTTGTGATCTCTCTCTGTCAAATAAATAAATAAAATCTTAAAAAAAAAAAAAAGACACTGTGTTATCAAACAGGAACTTCAAAAAATGATGGGTGCCCTTTCTGCCCTGTTTCTTCTCTGACCCAAAGATGTAAATGTAAAGAATGTACAATGTACATTGCCAATGTAAAGAATTCAGTAATTTAGTTAATCACAGGAAATCCCCAAGATGAATAGTTTAAAATTAATGTGGTTTTAAGGAATGGAGTCATCAGCTCTGTCTGGGAGAACAATTCTCACCAAACATTTATCTCAACCTATATCTTTAATTTAATGCAAGTTATGCTTGTTCCCAGTGAAGGGACAATCTAAGTGGAATGTGGGGTATGGATCCATGGACCACAATGAATTATCACAATGAAGAAGAAACAGAACACATACAAGAGCCAAATGGAGACTCAGACGGAACTACTGTGTTCTTGATGGAGCCAAACCATAAGTGGCCACTGGTATAAGATTAGTTTTTTTGTTTGTTTGTTTGTTTAAATCATAATAAGTAGCGGTCAGTCAAAGATTTCCTACTGCCTTCATGTCAGATCATATTTAGTGCCAAGTGGTACCCAGACACTTAACTGCTATACTGCTGCCTGCTTAAAGAACGGAATCCTTGGTTGATCCTCAACTGAACAAGTGGTCCAAAGACTTGCAGCTGGGACCTGCTCTCTGGTGATGCATCTCCACTTACAACCTAGGTCTGTCCAGTATAATCTGCCCATCTGTACAGGAAGGAAGGTGCTGACACCTTTATTCTTTCATCAGGATAAAAATAAAAATCACCGTCAGATACCAAGGGGCAGAGTTCTCTCTAATTTTTTTCTGAGAAACACAAAAATCAACCAAGCATAATTTTATTACAAAGAACGACCTTAAACAAGAAGTTTATAGGGAAAATAACATTTTTTCCAACCTTATGATAGATAGAGCCTCATTCCTGGGAAGAGGCACACAGATTTCACATTGTTTTTAAGTGGAAGGAAAGAAGTCCATAAAAATTAAAGAAAAATTAAATTGTAAAATAAAAAAATAAAAATTTAAGAATCTGAAACTGGGCCAATGTAAAGAATTCAGTAATTTAGTAAATCACAGGAAATCCCCAAGATGAATAGGTTAAAATTAATGTGGTTTTAGGGAATGGAGTCATCAGCTCTGTCTGGGAGAACAATTCTCACCAAACATTTATCTCAACTTATATCTTAAATTTAATGCAAGCTATGCTTCAATCTACCAACTGCTTTACAGTAGGCCTGGTTGGCACTTTGTCTGAGGCTTTCCATTTCATTCTCCAAATAATTTGATTCTCTATAGTTGGGGTCAAATATATTGGGCTATGTATTTTATTTATTCATTTTTTTAGCTTTAAAAGCTCAGCTATTTTAAACGATAATATTAACACTTATTTCCCATCTAACGAAATTTTGTGGGGGGTACTTGGTGAAAATAATATTAGCAAAAACACCATTAATATTTATCAGCTTTTATTATGTGGACCTGTTATACCTGGCACTTCATTCATATTATTGTATTTATACCACAGGCCCATATTTTAGGTACAATCATTCTCTCTGTCTTACAAATGAGGAGACTAAGGATAAGAGAGGATAAGAAAAATGACCAAGGCCACACAGTAAGTGGCAGAGCCAGTAAATAAGCCCAGTCCTAAGCCCCCCCCCCCCCCCGCCCCACACATACACTGACATGGGGCTCAGTCCCAGGATTCTGGGATCATGACCTCATCTGAAGGCAGACACTTAACCAACTGAGCCACCCAGGCATCCCAGCACTGAACATTCTTTTCCTCCATTTCACACAGGAGAGTTTATGTGTTCTTCAATACACGACTCCAGTTACGGCTGTGTGATTTTAGGTGTCTGATGGAAAATGAAAAACCCAGCCAGCCATCTAAGCACCTCACCAACATAATACCAAATTACTTACACACATAAAGAATGCTTAGGTTCCTGGGAATTTTTATTCTGCACCTAGTTGTGTGCCATCCTAGCATCATGAAGACAAGTTCTAAACCAAGCAGCTCCAGGATTTACAATGACATTCAGGAGGATTTCAGTCACTGTATTTTCTGAATTAAAACCACATCACATTAACTGATAAGAGTATGTATGTTTGTGGGGATAAGCAGGCAGGAGATTTGAAATCAGACCTGAGAAAATCAGAAAATTCTGCTATATAGCCTTTCCAATATATGGGCCCCTGTGTCCATGTACGGGAGCAAATGAATTTACTAGAAGAAAGTAACGGCTTTTTTGTCCTCATAAAATCTTTGTGGAGATGGCCACATATCATGCAGACCTCAAGCTGTTTTCTATGCCAAATGACACCCAAGTAGGAACCATTCTCTTTCAGCCTAATAGGAACAATGACAGAATGCTCTGATTCTTGATTTTTGAGCATTTGCTTACATGGTGTTCTCCAGGCAAACACCTTACTGAGGTAAAAAGGGCAACTCTGTTTGGTGACATTACTCAGTAGTAGCCACAGAGACAGGTACAACCCCAGTTATCCAACACCCATCCAGCTGAACACGACAGCACTCTGCTTGCCTCTGTCTCAAAACAAAACAAAACAAAACAAAAACAAAAACAAAAACAAGCTATTCAATCATCAGGATGGCATCCAGAGCATTTTTGGTAGAAGTTGTGATACATTTGTACCTTATTTATAACATCCACCCAATTCTTTCCTTACCATCAGAACATTTTTTTTTAAGAAAATCAGCCAAGCCATGACTTGAAAACCATGTTCTTATTTGGTTGATGTTCTAGAATGTGCTCAGTGAGCAAATCTCACTGCATGGTTCCATCCACCATTATCCGCTTGACATAAAAGAACACATCCTACTAACACCGCAAGTGAAAATATTCCCTCCACCTCTGGGAAATAAAATAAGAGATTACCTATGTTGGTGCCTTACCGTTGATACTCCAGATGCTCAGATGTGGGATTAGGACGAACACCAGGCACAATTTCCCAATTCCAAACATGCCAGGCAATGTCTTCATTTCCTGCGCATACCAGGGACAAGAAAACTTCACAAGTAGACTTCTTTTCTGCCCTTGAATTCTTCAGGATTGGACCAGGTTAACCTACCTCAGCGACATCTGTGAAGTAAGTAGAGAAAAGCAAGGAGGTGGCAGAAGATGGTAGGAAGAACCTGAATCGTTTGTGAAACAAAGTGAACAGAAAGACGATGTGATACTCTATTCTGTGGTTTTTGCTTCTTGCCAAATCGGCTGTTCACTTTCAAATACTGGTCTGCAAAGCAGCTCAGTCCCTAACTTCTCCTTCCGCTTTACCACCCTTTTTGCCCCACATTGAGGTTTTTCTCATTCAAAGCTGAGTAACATGAAAAATCAAACTCTAAAGAAATCTATATTGTTGCCATCTTTAGGTTGAGATTTTAATCAAATTAAGGTCAGGGAATTCATGGTAAAAAGTGCCTATGGTAAGTATGCCTTTCCCCCCTATTCATAGCTTCAGACTATAAAACTTCTTTTATGTAGAAAGTTTTAGATTTTTTCTTCCTAAACACCATGTCATGGCAAGATGAGAATGCTTATTGTGATTATACCAGTGATTTATTTGAGGTTATGGAGAATATGAGTGACAGGAAACACTTCCTCAACAGATGAGGGAAGGGCAGGTGTTTCTGATCTGTAGATAAATATCAATGGAACAAGACCATTGTTAATATTAGCTACATTTCTCCCTCTAAATAACTAAGTTCTGAGCTAAATGAGATCTTGAATATCAATTAAAGGAAACTTTCATTTTCAACATTCTTCATGTGGTTATTATATGGATGAAACAGAAAAGAAGCAACAAAAGGAAGAAATGGAAAAGTTCAAGATCAGATAGTCTAGGCTCAAGGTGGGACTGTTTTCTCAAAGGCCACTTGTAAAAATTAGCTGTGCTTCTAATTATACATGCATATATACCTACATACATACGTATATATGTACACACACACACACACATGCATGCATGCTTGCACATATATATAAGATTTTATTTATTTTAGAGAAAGAGTGAGAGAGAGTGAACATGAGTGGGTGAGGGGCAGAGGGAGAAGCAGAGTCCCTACCAAACAGGAAGCCCAACCTAGGGTTCAATTCTGGGACTCTGGGATCATGACCTGAGCCGAAGCAGACCCTTAACTGGCTGAGCCACCCAAGCGCCCCTATGCTTCTAATTATAAGAGCTAGTTAAATTCACCTATTTGAGGTTCCAAACGAGAAACCTAGATTTGTGACATTTGTGGTCATTGACAAAAGCTGATTTTGTAATCAGCTTCTCCTGGAGGCTGGTAATTTTCTTCCAAGGCCAAACTTCAATGGTTTCAAGTACCTAAGTTTAAAAAAACAGTTTCGTTGTATTTATTGATTCAGACAGACATTGTGTGATGGTTGGAGGCCCCAAGATGAATGATTTTAAAGAGCTCAGTGGAAGGGAGGGTGTGGGGTTCGGGTGAGCCTGGTGGTGGGTATTATGGAGGGCACGTATTGCAGGGAGCACTGGGTTTGGTGCATAAACAATGAATCTTGGAACACTAAAAAAGTAAAATTGAATTAAGAAAAAAAAAGAAAAGCGTAGTGAATGAGTGCTATAATCTCCCCATATTTGCCTTTAGTGTTGGAACTGAAATATTCATGTATTTCAACCACCACAGTTTAACACAGAGTGACTATCCCTGTCTTAGAACATCCATTACTTACCAAGTAAACATCCTGTGAAATATTTACCCAGCATTTATACAACTTTCTTTTCCGTGCTCAAGGTAAAATGCAAACTTCCTGTGGCAGCTGAGGCAAGCCTCATTATCCATTTAAAATGGTTCCAGAAGTCAAAAGTCATAAACCGTAGCCATGGATCTCAGGCTATTTGTCCCAAATCAGAGACAAGTCATATACACTTAGCTTGTTTCAGCATACTATTTTAAAGATTTCTTTTCATATAAAAAAGCCGATGTGAATGAGATAAAATTTGGAAAAAGCCTTATGTAACATCTAGTGCATTTTTAAAGATATCTATTTAATTACTTTTATCAGCATGACTGGCTCTTTATTACTCCACAGCTGGAGTCCTCAGAGGCCGTAGACAGAACCTTCCCTCAGAATCTGACTCCTGTTTTCATTCTAATTAAAAAAATATATATATATATATAAAATTAAAAAAAAAATATATATATATATATATATTTGAAAGAAGCCTGGCTTCAAAGTTTGTTAGCTCAGCTGCAAGTCAATTTTGTTTTAAATTTCTACCTCATCTAGCAACTACCTTTCTTTTCTGAACCTTGTCCCATTATAATCATGTACTGTTTGATTAAAAATTTGTACTTTTTCATTAGAACATGTAAACTTAAAGAATCTACAACTACAGGGGCGCCTGGGTGGCTCAGTCATTGAGTGTCTGCCTTCGGCTCAGGTCATGATTCCAGGGTCCTAGGATCAGGCCCCGCATCAGGCTCCCTGCTCAGCAGAAGGCCTGCTTCTCCCTCTGCCTGCTGCTCCTCCTACTTGTGTGTGTGCTCTCTCTCTCTTTCTCACTATCAAACAAATAAATAAAATATTAAAAAAAAAAAAAGAATCTACAACTACATTTTTAAAGAATTTACTACATTTAAAAAAGTGATTCCTTTGTTTTTTAGGAATAGTTTTAAAAACATGAATCTATCTCCAATTTTTATCATGAAAGACAAAAAGCAGAATAGAAGTGGATTTCTTAAAATTCATTTCCAAGCATCTTAGGAGCTACATACAGGGAAATTGTTTAGTTCACTTACAGATTCAGTTGCTTTCATGAATCATGAAGCATCTGTACTTTCTCCAATATTTTTACATCGGGGCGGCCGGGGGTGGGGGGAGGGACGGTGGTCAGAGAAACAGCAAACACAAAACAGATGCAGGACCCTAGAGAGAGCTTACTACTGATATTAGATAACATCAGCCCAAAGGGATGAATCTTGGTTTTAAAAATTTTAGCATCCCAGTTAACATTTCATAGCTTCTGCTGCAAATGTAGTCCAGCATTTAAAACTTTTTCCATTCTTCTGCTTGGTGTCCTCTCCTCATCAATGTTCTTTTTTTTTCTTTCTTTCTTTTTTTTTTTTTTTAAGTAGGCAGAGGCAGGCAGAGAGAGCAGAGAGCCCAACGTGGGGCTGGATCTCAGGACCCTGGGATCATAATCCAAGCCGAAGGGAGAGGCTTTATCACACTGAGCTACCCAGACACCCCCTCATCAATGTTCTTGATAGCAATGGTTTCCAAATATCCTTGTACTTTAGAATCAGTCTGAGCACTTTTTATGCACTGGGTGAGATTCCCAGATCCTATCTAGGTCCATTGAATGAGAATCTCACAGGATTGAGGTCACATATCCTTGTTTTAAAGAAATCTCCCAAAGTGATTCTGATGGCTGATTTGAATGGATATTTGGAAACCAAGTATGAATTGCTAAGAGACATGGATTTTGCATCACAAAAGACTTGCTACCAAATCATTGCTGTTTATTAGCTGTAGAATCTTTAATAAATTCCTGGATTCTTAGTCTATAGTAGACATAGAGTTGTACCACTTGGGTGACCCTTCAAGGACAGATTTGCTCTTGGCTGTGGAGAATGCAGTTGGCAGATAGCTTCCAGGTGGTAAACTTCTTTAGTGACCGGTCAGGTTGAGACTCACCAATGCAAGATCATGCTTTGTCATGCTGGCCATCTGGGGTTCCCATGGGATGCCGATGGGCAATACTTGACCCAGAGCTCCAGGTTGTCAGCCAAGGTTATGTCAGGCCTATATCATAGTTTGACTTCTGCCTCTGCACAATCATGCTCTGCCTCCTTACTTTCACAGGTATTGACTGCTAATCTACCCCAATACCTGCTTCCAGAGAGCCAAATCTATTCCACATCTCAATTTCCTGTTCTCTAGAACACAGATGGTAATAACATCTATCTGTTATGTTGGTGAATATGTGAGATAATGTATGCAAAGTGATCAGTAAATTACATCTATAATTATTCTTGAACCAAAGATGGGCTTTAATTTGGACAAGATGGATACCAGGAAGCCATATGGTCATAAGCCAAAAAATAATGATAGCAGAACAATTTGAATATGTTTATTTGTTAATGGGAGTCATTGTTGCATGGAGGTTGAGACATTGAACAAGTGTGGTGACAGAACTTTGGTTAGCAAAGAAATGTAGCAGATTCAAGACGGTCTGAATTCCCCCTAAATTCACAAGGATGGGTCAGCCATGCAGGGAAACCTCAGAAGTTAAGGGCAGAAAGAATTAGAGGTCTTAGAAGGGCAAGAGATGTAAAGAAGGACCTGCATTGAGAAAGCGCTTTAAACATCCGAAAGACTGGAAGGGGTAAAGCTGTGGTGCTGTTATATCAGAGCTAAACGGCTGGACGGGATACTCCCTGAAACTGAAATACAGAAAAGGATCAGCCCTTGGCCCCACACTGCAAGATAGGCAAAGAGACCAACTTGGTATTGAGCCCTTCCCCTTTACTCCTTGAAGTATCCCTTCAGGGAAAGGATTGGTCTGGTACTGTGAGGTGGATAGGGTTGACCCAAAACATGATATAAAATACCCTCAACCGCAAAACTTGGAAAACTAAAGATGCTTTGGAGAAACAATAAATAAAAATTTATGTACAGAGAATGCCCAAGAATGCATCCCTACTGGCAGACTTGGAATGTCTTCTGGATCTATCATTTACTAGATGTGTGACCTTAGACAAGTTACCCCACTTTGAATCTAATACCTCCTTGAATCCTGTTAGTCTGTAAGGCAGGAATAATAACACCTACCTGAAAGGTTGTTATGAGTATCCAATAAGGGACTTAAATAATACTATATATTTGAAATGGGCATACATGAAACCACATACCACAGTGCCTGGCACAAAATTAGGATCCTGACAAATGCATTTTTCTCTCATACCTCCCCATTTTTTCTCATAGGCAACTCTCCTAATCTAATCCTTATGTTTTTCCATCCCATTTTGGAGCCCACATTTGGAGAAGCCAGTCTAACTCATTCTGTACAAGGTAGGAAGGCATGAAAGCTACTTAGCAAAAATAGCACAATTAAGTTAGTTAATTTGGGAGAAACTGTAAAGATAAGCCAAATTGATAGAGAAAATAGTGAAAACACAGGCATAGAAAAGAGACAGAAATGTGGAAAATTCACATTCTTTCAACTATAACAGTGAAAGTAGCTAAGAACATTGGGGAATTGGACCCCCCAAAAGCAAAAAGCTTTTTCAGCACTGCACTGCACAAAACTCACACTTGTCTTAGAGGCAGGGTCTTCTCCTTATTCATAGGGCTTTTTGAGGGGAAAAAAAACCCCATGTATATGAAGTAAACAGTAATTTGAAGCAAAACACAATGGAGTTAGCTTTATTTTGGAGTAAGTACAAAGAAATAAATTTGGGAGAAGTTTGTCCTGAAATGAAATATATACACACTCCATAACCAGTATGGTACCAGTCAGATCAAATGCTGGTTGCAGAGCTGGGACAGCTTTCTGGAGGCCCCAACTGCGCCAGTCATTGTAGTTGCTCAATAATTAAGACAGCTAGAATGAGAGGTCCCAAGGAAGGGTTGCAGGAAGTCAGGGCAGAAGCAGGGAATACTTGAGGGCTCTGGCCAGTAAACTAGGTGCCATTCACCAACTGGTCCTAAAGTGCAGTATTCATATTGACTACCTTGGTCATTTATCCCTTTAATATTAATTAGAGTTGGTGTTAATAAACCCAAATAACTATATAGTTGACCTTTGAACAACATAGGGGTTAGGGGTTTCAACCCCCCACACAGTTGAAAATCTGAATATATCTTTGGATGCTCCCAAAACTTAACTATTAATAATGAGAGCCAGGAGAGACCATTTTATTTTTTTTACTGCAATATTAATTTGCTGGAGTGAGGAACTGTTCACACAGAGATGACTAGACTCATAGGGCACTTTAAGTGGATACTCCCAACACTCACTGCAATAGCAACAGAAAGTGGCTAGGAAATTAGTGCAGCACCACAGTATGTACTGCAGTATATTTTATCCAGTTACAGTGTAATACTATGTCTTTATGCTTGTTTACATTTCTCTCAGCAGAGAGAACTGTCCAGCCAGTTAAGTGTTTGTGAGTTTCGATAAGTTTTAACTTTATGTAATAGATCTGTGTATATCTTATAGTACTAAATAATAAACTAGACTAGTAGCTATGGATTCATGACATCCTTTTTCTTAATTTTTTGGATAGTTCTACAATATGTGGCTCATCTGCGAGTTTTTTCGAATCTCCCAAAACATTTTCCAGTATATTTACTGGAAAAACAAAATAAAACAAAACACAAGTAAGTGGACCTGCTCAGTTCAAACTCATGTTGTTCAAGGGTCAACTGTAACTCTAAATTGTCCAGCATAATGGTTTGAAAGCTCAGGAGGAGGCATGTTCTCCTGAGCCTGATGCAGATTTTTAACTGTCTGCTCAGATGCCTGGCAAGATTGCTCTTTGTGCCCTTATCATGGGCATTTCTCCAAAAGATTTAGAGAAAAAAAATACACTCTAGTAACATTATTTAAATAGCTGAATAATATGCCATCTTATAAGACTATTTAGCCATTTTCCTATTATAGGACATTTAGTTTTCTCCAATTTTTTCATATAAAAATGAACACTTTTGCTCTGCTGCATTTTGGAGGACTTTGCCAAAGTGAAATTACTGGGTTGAAGCTATATTTTTTTGTATTCTTTATATGTAGTGCTACATAACTTCAAAGACCAACATATATTCCTAAAGACAAGTTACGAGATTATCGAGATCTAGGTTAACTGCATCCTTACCATTACAAATGTCTTATTATGATCATCATATTTTTAAAGTACAACATTTAATTTATTCTGGAGTTTCATATTTAATGAGAATGAACATATTTTGGGATGTTTTATCATATGTGAGTTGTCACTCATATGCTTGATTATCAAGATATTAAAGTCAGTAGCTTTTTTTTTTTTTACTATTTTTTTAATTTAATAATGCATTTAGGCAGATGGTCTGTTTTCGCTTTTTAACATTTTAATAGTAGCTTTTGACTTATAGAACTTACCTTTTTAAAAGTAACCACATCTAATAATTTCTGTTGCTTTTAAATGAGAAAAAACCTCTCCTGCATGATTTCTAAATCAAAATGTGTAGGTGACTGTGGTAGGCTGAAAAACAGCCTCCCCAAAGTGTCCACCTCCTAAAACCTAAAACCCTGGACCCTCTGCTATGTTAAATGGTGAAAGTTACTTTGCAGATTTAAGGATCTCAAGATGGAGAGATTATCCTGGGTTATCCCCCTGAGCCTGATCTAATTATAACAATCCTTAGAGAGATATGGGAGTCAGAGATGGAGGAGAAGGCAATGTGACAACAGAAGAGAGATTGAGAAGATGTGGCTGGAAGCCAAGAAATGTCAGCCATCTCTAGAAGCTGCAAGAGACAAGGAAAGGATGCTCCCCTGGAGCCATCAGAAAGAATTGGCTTTGCTGATATCTTGATTTTAACCTGGTAAGACTCATTTTGGACTTCTGATCTCTGAAACTGTAAGAGAATAAATCTGAATTTGTGGTTGTTACAGTGGCAATAGAAAAGTAATGAGTGATATTATTTTGTTCTCCATCACACAAATTCCCAGTAAATATAAAACTGCTTAATGTCTAGTAAATATTCTATACTAATACAAGAGAAAACTTGCATCACTATAGAAACTTCATGGAATTTCTTTACAAAGCTGTGATATTTCCAGGGCTAATTATCTCCTATGAATCTCAGTGTACCCAGTAACTATGGGGGACAACAAACAGCAAATTCTTCATCTTCCCTTGGAAAGGGAAGTATTTTTAGGATTTTACGATTTTTTAGGATTGCTTTAAGATTACATCACTTGAATTCTTTATCAGCTTGAATTAAGTTCAGCATATCTAGTGGGAAAATCCAAAATTGTGACAGCTTAAATAAAATACAAGATTGTTGTTCACATGCAAAAGAAGTTTAGAAGTAAGCAGGATGGGGCAAACATCTCAGCTCCCCCTTCTTCAGTGACCATGTCTCCTTCTGTCTTTTTGCTTCACTTCTTAACTTTGACACCTGGGTCCATGGTTCAAGTTGGATGATCTCAGCTCCTGGAATCAAATCTGACTTGTGGGCTCAAAGAAGAAGGCAGAAAGTCAAAAGAGGCAGCTCATGGGGATGAGTGAGACCCTTTCTGAAAATCCAATTTCACCTACAACACACTAACCCCAATTTAATCATATGATCTCATCTTCCCGCAAAGGAGACTTGTAAATAGGATCTACCCAGGCAGGAAAAATGCCCAATTAAATTTCTAGGTTTCATTACTGAGAAAGACGGGCTGAAGGTGTCTCTACCACATCCACCACTTTGACTACCTAAATATCTATGAAGAACACACTCCCTTCTTCGAAAGGGGCAACACCAGTATTTCACTTTGCTACCTTGTCCAAGTCAAGACATTTGGAAAACGCATGTCCTTCTCATCAGATTTGTATGTAGTTTCTCATGGTTCCATGATCTATGACCTGAAAGGTAGGTTATATGTTCTCAACATTCCCATGTAGTGTCTTTAAAATTTCCCATATGCAATTTTTGATTGTTGAGTGAAGTTGTTACTTATAATAAGACATAAGGGAGTCCCACTTTTAAAATACTCTGCCAAAATGAGGAACAAGTATAGTATTCATAGGTTAAGTTACTCTATGATACTAATTCTAATTGAATAATATTTGGCCCATTTTGATAAAAATAACATGTTTCTGCATATTTTTTTTAGGCCATGGTGCATCAATGCTCCAAATTATGTAGGAGGCTACTTTAAGCCAAGGGCAAAAGCATCAGTTTGATTTCTTTTCAGTTTTTAAGAAAAAGACACACACACACAGAGAAAAAATTGCAAAGAAAATGAAGGTCAATTGTGAGGATACCCTGCTAGAACAGTGGACAAATTCCTTGTTTAATGCATCCGGTGCCCCACCCTCTGCCTTCTGCAGTTTCTTCCTACTCCCTGAAGATTAAGTTCCCTGGGAAGCAGGCTCTGAGGCAGAGTTTAGGATACAGGAAATTTATTAGAGAGTGCTCCAGAGATCAGTGAGTACAGGGCCAGAGAAGAGAGTAGGACTAAGAAGAAGAAGAAACCCTGAGGCTGTGATGCAGTCTCAGCAAAGGCCTTAGGCACCCAAGGGAGGCCTGGCATTGGTTCAGCCCCTTGGAGTAGTTTGGTTAAAAAGACAGGGACTTTATGTGCCCTCATTTACTAATCACTGGGTATGAGATCTCTAGGAAAGGTCCTTTGGTGAAGTATTTCTTACCAAAATCCAAGACAAGATTGGCAGCAGAGGACTCATAGCCAGGAACACCCTTGGCAGCTGAGAAATAAGTCCTTCAGTTCTGAAGGGAATCTAGAAGTGCATCATAACCTCCATCAACTGGTCCTTTTCCCATGAGTAGCAAGTACAGAGTTCCAATATACTCCCTTCCCCCACACAAGCACAGCCTCCCCCATCATTAACATCCTGCACAAGAGCAGCACATTTGTTACAATAGATGAACCAACCCTGACACACCATTGTCACCAAAGCCCATAGTTAATATTAGAATTCCTTCGGTTTTGCATTTTCTATGGATTTTGACACATGTATAATGACATTATAGTATCATAGAGACTGAGTTTATTGTCCTAAAAATCACTGTGCTCTGCCTACTCATCCCTGACTCTCTCCTCTCCACCCTCTTGCAGCTACCATGGCCATAGTTTTATTTTTTTCCATACAAAATGGTGGAAACCTACAGTGCGTAGCCCTTTCAGATTGGCCTCTTTCACTTAATAGAATATGCATTTAAGATTCCTCTATGTTTTTGCATAAAAATGGAAATGATAGTTCTTTTTTTTTCTTTTTAAAGATTTTATTTATTTGACACTGGGAGAGAGAGAGAGATCACAAGTAGGCAGAGAGGCAAGCAGAGAGAGAGGAGGAAGCAGGCTCCCCCCTGAGCAGAGAGCCCCATGCGGGGCTCGATCCCAGGACACCGAGACCATGACCTGAGCTGAAGTCAGAAGCTTAATCCACTGAACTACCCAGGGACCCCGCTCATTTCATTCAATATTCCATTATCTGGATATACCCATTTGTGTATCCGTTCACCTACTGAAGGACATCTTGGCTACTTCCAAATTTCCACAATGATGAATTAAGCTGCTATAAGTATCTTTGTGCAGATTTTTGTGTGAACATAAGTTTTCAATTCCCTTGGGTAAATGTCACAGGTGAAATTTTTTTAACTCTGCAAGTTTCCAAATTAGTGGTTTAGTCTACTTAGATTGCAGGCCACAAGCCCATGGCCTCTCTTAGCCAAGTGCTATTTCCTTCCACTTCCACCTTGAGTTGATCCATATCTTGCAGGATTTTGCTGAAAGAAGCAGGGATCAGCACACTTACACTAATATTTTGAATTTTTCCTAACTTTTTGGTTAACGTTACAGGCATAGTTAGGATGCTTTCTGCCATACAAGGATTGTTTGATGTACAACTTGGTTCACAGGCTCTCCAGTCTACACAATCTAAATCCAAAATCTTTTTCCCTACTTCCTTTTTATAGCCAAAGTTACAGTTTGGTTGTGACACTCTCTGTCCATTGTCCTGATAGAAATGACTATATTTCAGATAATGGAATTGTTTATAGCTAGTTTAATAAAAAAAGGATTCATTTCAAATTTCTTGAAGCCCCAGAAAACCAAATTAGGTGTTATGTAGTGAGAAGAAATACCAAAAAGACCTATGTATTTATCCAATAGGGTTGTTATAACAAAATCACACTGCTGCCCCTGTAGTCAGTACCTGTGAAGCCAGAGACAGGATCCTTCCCACTACTGTTCTAGAAACAAAATAAAACAAATACATCATGATGGTGCTTGTCAGAAAAGTCACATGCCCGCTGCTTTGTGATGTTCACTTCCCTGTTCCAAGTGTGACACACAGAATCCTAACTATAAGAGAGTCTGGGGAATGCTGCCCTCACTCAGCTTGCCTGTCTCCAGAGTACTGGAAGGCAAGATACAAAGGAGTTGGATTTATATAGAGGAATGATTCTCACCAAGGATTAATTTGGACCCTTCAGGATATCTGACAATGTATGGATACATTTTTGGTTGTCACAACTGGGGTGGGGGTAATAGTAGCATCTAGTGGATAGAGTCCAGAGATGCTGTTTAGCATCCTACAATGCACGGGACAGAACTCACAACAAAGAATTATCCAGGCCAATATGTCAATGGCGCCAAGGTTGAAAAACTCTGGTGCAGAATGAACCAATCTGCAGTATCTGCTTCAAACTTCCTCCTCAGATTCATATTCCTGTGGGCAGCGGAGAAGCTAGAAATCAGATCTGGAGACTTAGAATGCAGGGTTTTACCCTAAGTACCCAAGAACCACACAATGATCATGTCCAAAAAAATAAAACAAAAAGCTCTGTAACAAAGATAGGGACTATGCTTTGTGACCACCTGAGGAGTTTCAGGCTTTCGCCCCACTTCCCAAGGAAATGAGGAAAATTTGTGATAAATAAAAAAAGAAATCTCTTCCCCTTTGATTCAAACTTGAAGAATTTGAACAAGTACCTATATCAGTCTCTCACCAAAACCATTTCAAGTTCCATTTTAGATTGGGTTCCTCCTGAAGCAAAACCCAAATTGAGGACTCAGGCACAAACAGTTTATTTGGAGGTGTTCCCAATATAGGGGAGTGAAGAAGACAGGAAAAAGGAGGAAACTAAGAAGTGGTTTGTTTTCTAGCAAGTTAATCCTCACCTCTGGGAACCCTGAAAGTCAATACTGAAAGATGCCTCAGGGTCATCCCACTCAAGGACTGAAGAAGCTGGGGGCATTTAACCATCTTATTAGATTCCTATTGCTCCTATAAAAAAAAAAGTGGTGGCTTAAAATAACACAAACTTATTAATTTACAGTTCCAAAGGTCAGAAGTGCAAAATGGGTCATACATAGTAGGCCGAAATCAGGATGACAGCAGGGTTGCCCCTGGAGACTCCAGAGGAGAACCATTTCAGTTTCTAGATACCACTTGCATCGCTTGGCTGGGGTCCCCTTCCTCCATTTTAAAGCCAACTTCAAATTGCTCTCTGACTGTGACTTCCCTCTTTTAGTTTAAGGACTCATAAGACTGCACCCACATGGATAAGCCAAGATAATCTTCCTTCTAAAGATCATGAATTTAGTAACACCTACAGAATAGCTTTTGCCAGGTAAGGTAACATATTTTTAGATTAGGGGATTGAGATGTGGACATCTTTGAGTGGGTCATTTTTCTATTATATACATCTGCTCTCATCAGTCATTAGTTGAAGACTGCTCCCAAGATGAGCACTGGCATTTCTAGCCTGCTGCTCAGGTAAACCAAACACACTCTGATGGTCAGCAAGCACTCCTTTGTAAGCAAAGGAGTATAGGTGCCGGCAATTGGAAGTTGGGCGGTATTCACCAAAGCAGTGAGGGCAAGGGATATAGGCGAAGCTCAGACACCATCTGCTGCAATTCTTCTTGGATATAAGTCAACAACTAGAAAGCACAATCCTTTTACTAGTTTTTGTTTTGGTTTAAGAGTGAGAGAAAGGAAGGCAGAAATGGAGGAAGAGAGGATAAAAACCAGAGGATATCTATGTAAAGATAATGTTTATGTATAAGAAAATATTTACTTAAAGGTGGAGGAAAGACACAATTCAAAAACAAGTCACTATTTTTTAACATAATTTTAAAAAGGAGATAACTGAAAAATCAAAGCAACCACCTCCTTTTGGATGGGATTTATTAAGAGAAACAAAAAATTTTGGAAACTTTTATGTTTTTAACATGATTCAGGAGTTCATAGTTCATTTTGGGAAGTTGAGCATGGCAGCAGCATATTTTTGAATGCTTCCAAATTCCCACATCAAAACAAATATTTCAACTATATAGCAAAACCAAAAATTTATAAATAACATTTACCAAAACATATGCATACATGCACACACTAAACAAGTACATAAACAAAACCCCAGATAATAAACTTTTCCACAGACCACAGAGGAAGACAAACTACCAACAGGCATAAATCTACATGATATCAACCCTGTTCTGGAGTAATAAGAGGGATGCAATAGGCATCTCTCGGATATGAGAATAAGAGAACCCACACATAGCTAACAGAACTGAATCACTGGAACATACGCAGTGCAAATGGAAAACAGCAGCTGAAACTGGGTTAGCTGTATCCACTCCATCAGCAGGTAACCACAGGAGCCCAGTTGTTAGAGGATAGAGAAGTTGAGTCCCCATGAACTCTCAAAATAGGGCCCATGCTCCCTCCTACAACAGGGCCCTATGCTGAGTAGTAGCTATTAGGAATGACAACAGAGCAGAGTAGGATGGAGATGATGAAGATGAAGAAAAAAAAAAAGCTCATATAAAGGTGGGGAAAGGAAATAGAGTTCAAAAACAAGCCTCAGTATCTTTCTTTTACTTTTATAAAAAAGAGAAAGAAAATAGAGCATTCTGAAGTTAGAAAAGCTATACTGAATAATTTTTCTTTTTAAAAATTTGGAAAAACTAATTAAGAAACAGAAAAGTACTGAGGTCAAATCCCATACAAAATTATAAGAGACTTCCCCACAAACAATGAAAGCGTTGCATAACAGAAAGACATGTTTGCAAAAGAGATTCAAAAAGAGCCAAAAGAAATTATATAAGACATAAGAAAACAACATAATTCAGATCAGAAAAACTCAAATGAAGTGACAATTCAAAAAATAATTACAAATAAAATAACAAAACATATTTCAAAAACAAAGACCTAACAAGAACACAAGAGGCAATTAGCCCAACAGAATGTCTTGATGAAATAGAAGGTGAAGCTGAGGCAAGTTTTTAAATTCAAAAGAAATCAATAGGTAAAAAGATTTGTGAGAAAATAACACAATTGAAAGTAGGCAAAGAAAATTCAATATGTAACAGAGAGCTACCAGTACAACCATAAAACCAGTAACAAAATGGCAACAAATACACATCTATCAATAATTACTTTGAAGGTAAATGGACTAAATGCTCCGACCAAAAGTCATAAGGTGACAGAATATATATAAAAAGCAGGACCCTTCCATATGTTGCCTACAAGAGACTCCTTTCAGATCTAACGACCTGCAGATTGAAAGTCAAGGGATAAGCATTTCTCATGCAAATCAGTGTGAAAAGAAAGCCAGAGGTAGCAATACTTATATTGAACAAAATAGACTTCATTCATTCATTCATTCCCTTATTTAAGTTGGGCTCCAATGTGGGGTTTGAACTCACAACCCTGAGATCAAGACCTGAGCTGAGATCAAGAGGTGGATGCTTAACCAACTGAGCCACTCAGGTGCCCCCAAAATAAGCTCTAAGACAAAGACTATAGCAAGAGACAAAGGAATGGAAACCAGTGCAGCAACTGTGGAAGACAGTACAGAGGTTCCTCAAAAATTTAAAAATATAACTACCATATTCTCTAGAAATCACATTACTGGGTATTTACCCAAAGAATATGAGAACCCTAATTTGAAATGGTATATGTATCTCTATGTTTATTACAGCATTATTTACAACAGCC